>NC_060185.1:36092361-36187361 GCF_021184085.1 Oncorhynchus gorbuscha
GAGAAAAGAAAAAGAGAGACTGAGAGAGAGCGGTGTGTTGAAGTGTCCTGTTGGAAGGATGCTAAATTCATTAAGATTTTTTCTTCCTCCTGTCCTACGTTTAGGCCAGCTGTAGCACCATTATGGTTTTACAGGCTGCTTCCTGTTCAAATTCCTCCTTTTTTCTCCGTCTCTTCCACACAAAAGGTGGCTGCTTTGGGGGTGTAGTGCTTTTGAAATGTGAAGGGCCCTCGAGAGCCCAGGGCAACTGTCTCTCTCTCTCTGTCAGGTTGGAGAGACGGAGAGGCTTAGAGGCCAAGTGGGAAGGCGGGCTGAATTCCAAATGGCACCTTTTTCCCTACATAGTGCCATACTTTTGACCAGAGCCCTTTAAACCCTGGTCAAAAGTAGTGCACTATATAGGGAATTGGGCTCCATTTGGGATACAAACAAAGTTTGTATAACGTCCTCCTCTCTGAAGGCCCTGCTGTTTTGTTGGGCCTCCACATCTAAATGGTCTCTTTTTGGATTGACACAAAGACATTATTTGGCCGCACTAATGAAACACAGAAAAACACTTTAATGATCTAAACCCCTCCTCCCCCGCATCTTCCTCCCCCTGTTTCCCCCTTCATCCTCCTCTCCCCATCACTGCTTTGATTCCAATAATCATCACAACGCTCTCCTTCTTCATTGTGTTGTTTTTGTAGCATGTTTTCTTTTGTCTCTTTGTCCCTGGGTTACCCCCTTTTAAACTCGATGGCTTTCGCCTTTCAAATGCAACAATGGAGAAAGGAAAACATTCAGAGAAAGATCATTGAGATTTGGTCCTGAAGGTTATGCTGTTTTTCTGTGAGAGTACTTAAACTTGAATCTTTTTAAGGACACAGATTGTATTGTAAAATACATCATAGTACATTCTCGGTTGAAGTGTATTGTGCCATGATGGAGAGTAGAGCTCATGTAGAAATGGGTAAATCCTGTTTCCCATGTTGTCTTTAATGAATGAGTTATTTATATTGAACAGGTTCATGTGATTTAGGAATTATATGGAACTAATGTTGAGGGCTATGATCAGGTCAACCATCATGCGAGGACTTTACCGTTCTTCTCAGGTGACCTGCATATTTAATAAAGCTCTTCATATTATATTCACTGTACAATTTCAAAGGGATATATTCCATAGATCGTGAGATAGTGTCTCATCAAATAGTTCTAACTTGCTGAAACCAGGTGTGATGTGGTGGACATAAGAACCTGCCATTGGTTTTCACTGTAAAAACGTCTCGTAATATTTAACGTACACGCAATAGATGTTGAACTCCAGTAAGTCAGTGACCTGTTTTACATGCATAGGAATGAATGGATTCTACATTACTGCTTTGGTATTTACAATTAGTGCTTAAATGTAATGTATTTGCACAGTTAGAGAAAGGGGAACATTCTCTAAGTCTACTAAGCCTGCAGTGAGCAAACATCTTTGTGTGTGTGAGTGCGTGTTTGTGTGTTCATGCCATACTCAAACATCATGCACCTCTCTGATGTAGCTCTTTAAGGCCATTCGATGTGGTGCCCTTTGACATGGCCTGATTGTGTTTAGCTTGGGCTCCACTCAGATGAGAGAGGCGTGTGTGTGTGTGCGACTCCTGATGATTAGGTCTGATTAACTGACTGCTGGGTACTAGTGGCTCTGAGGCGCCGCATCTTGAGCTGGTTACCTCCAATCAGGACCCCAGGTATGCGTGTGTTCATATGTTGATGAAACATAGGACTACATGAGCTGTTGCATTGTTACTGTTGGACTTGGACTATAAAATAGGACTTTTATTAAATATTTTCTCACTCTCTCTCTCTGTGCAGCTAAACTCACCAGCCAGGAGTCGTACAACAACTTCACCAACAACAACATGGGTAACCCTCGTCTGTCCCCTCTGCCCAGCCTCACCATAGTGCTGCCCCTGGCACAGATCAAGCAGCCCATGACCCTGGGCACCATGACCAAGCGCTCCGGGTGAGTCTTCCTGCCCTGCATCCAGCCATGTGTTGTTGTCACACTCTGTCCGTCACACTCTGTCCATCACACACTGTACTTCACACTCTGTCCTTCACACTCTGTCCTTCACACTCTGTCTTTCACACTCTGTCTTTCACACTCTGTCCTTCACACTCTGTCCTTCACACTCTGTCCTTCACACTCTGTCCTTCACACTCTGTCCATCACACTCTGTCCTTCACACTCTGTCTTTCACACTCTGTCCTTCACACTCTGTCTTTCACACTCTGTCTTTCACACTCTGTTTCACACTCTGTCCTTCACACTCTGTCGTTCACACTCTGTCCGTCACACACTGTCCTTCACACCCTGTCCTTCACACTCTGTCCGTCACACACTGTCCGTCACACACTGTCCGTCACACTCTGTCCGTCACACTCTGTCCGTCACACTCTGTCCGTCACACACTGTCCGTCACACACTGTCCGTCACACTCTGTCCGTCACACTCTGTCCGTCACACACTGTCCGTCACTCTCTGTCCGTCACTCTCTGTCCGTCACTCTCTGTCCGTCACTCTCTGTCCGTCACTCTCTGTCCGTCACTCTCTGTCCGTCACTCTCTGTCCGTCACTCTCTGTCCGTCACTCTCTGTCCGTCACTCTCTGTCCGTCACACACTGTCCGTCACACACTGTCCGTCACTCTCTGTCCGTCACTCTCTGTCCGTCACTCTCTGTCCGTCACTCTCTGTCCGTCACTCTCTGTCCGTCACACACTGTCCGTCACTCTCTGTCCGTCACTCTCTGTCCGTCACTCTCTGTCCGTCACACTCTGTCCGTCACACTCTGTCCGTCACACTGTCCATCACACTCTGTCCATCACACTCTGTCCATCTAGCTAATCACTAGTATCAACCTGAAGTAGCCTTTACAACTCAGCCTGTCCTCCTTTGGTCACAGCCAAAGCCATTGATCATGTTAAATTTTTTGTTTTTGATCTGTATCTGTTATGAACCCATTGGATTTGCAAGAAACATCCACATGATATAATATCCAGCCTGGTTTGGAATCTGTTGTCAGTCTGTCTCTATGTACAGCTACACTACAGTAAAGCTACATGTCTCTATGGAAACATTTACCAGTGAGTCTCTCTATCAGGCAGTATCTATGCGTGTCAGTGTGTCCTCTCCCTCTCCTCTCTCTTGGTCAGTCACGCTATGACTAAGTCTGTAGTTTTAAGAGGCGGTGAGTCAGAGGAGAGAGACTGCACCTTGTGAACTTCATTTACATACAGGTGGCATCACAATTATGGCTGGATTTTAATATTTTCATTTAAATGTCATTTTCCTGTCATGTTTGAATGGACATGTTGTAATGATGGAAGCAGCAGGCTACTGGGGTTTCTTCCCAATGATATTAGATCACTTCAGTTCTGTATAAAGACACTAGACATCTGAGAATGGTGGTTAGAAACACACCATCATTAGTTTGATTAATCTGCACGGTTATTACAAGGGATTTGTTTTATGGTGAAAGGAAACACTTTTCTTTGCATAATGCCCTACTTAGCAAAACACAGTAGGTAGAGAGGAGAGATTTGAGAGTATAACTGGCAGGTCATCCTTCTGGAGGAAACTCCTAAACTGCCTAGTTGATTATTACTTCTTTAGTCTGCCTGCATGCCTGTCTGCCTGTCTGCCTGTCTGCCTGTCTGCATGTCTGCCTGTCTGCCTGTCTGCCTGTCTGCCTGTCTGCCTGTCTGCCTGCATGCCTGTCTGCCTGTCTGCCTGTCTGCCTGTCTGCCTGTCTGCCTGTCTGCCTGTCTGCCTGTCTGCCTGTCTGCCTGTCTGCCTGCCTGTCTGCCTGTCTGCCTGTCTGCCTGTCTGCCTGCCTGTCTGCCTGTCTGCCTGTCTGCCTGCCTGCCAGTTTGCCTGCCAGTTTGCCTGCCAGTTTGCCAGTATCCGTTCACTCTCAAATAGACAATCACAACCTTCTCACCAGGTCTCCTCTCTACTGTATCAATTCAAGTCAAAAAGATAACTCCCATCTTTCCATTCGTCTGTCCGCTTCAGGAGAGAAGGCGTCAGGGCGGGCTAATGAAGCTAGACAGGCAGCTGTGCATCTCTCTGCTGCACTGCACCAGACCCCCTGCACACACACACACACACACACACACATAGGCGGCAGGTTGGGCCCATGAAGTGCGGGGTGATATCAAGTGTGTTCACGGAGACTTGCACAGGAGTATCTAGGCACCATCTGTTTGTTTGTTTGCGTAGCCGTGTGTGTGTGTGTGTGCGTGCGTGCGAGCGAGCGTGCGAGCGAGCGAGCGCGCAAACTGGCCATCCGGTAGCTGTATTTACACCTGTGTGACCAGATGCCCGTTGGCAGAGTGGGAGAGGAACACACCAGGTGGTTAACCTACATTCTCTCATGGCCCGTCTGTCTGCAGCCTACTCTAGTGCATTTCAAACACACACACACTCCATTGCACCAGTCTGAAGGTATCCTCCCGTCCTATTCCAACTTCCTTTATGATCTCCTATGGAACCGGACTAGCCGTTGCTATTAGAGAAAGATTGATATGGATTTATTTCGGGCCGATACTGTTTTTTGGGGGTCAAGTAGGCCGATAGCCGATATTCAATATCATTACATTTGAAGATTTTGCTGACAGAATATCCCAGAGATAGCCATGTATGCATCTATTTTAAAACCAAACAATACATTTGACTTAGATTGATAAAAACTAACTACATAACGGTACAACTTTTATTTGAATGGTCTTGATAATCTGGGTAAATCAAGTTGGCACAGGTCTACTCACAATACAGGTGAATGCATATGCAATAGGACTGTCTGCATGCATTGAGTTATTGAGCTTGTTTTGGTTGATCAAAACTCAATAATGCTACAGTTGACATATGAGACTTATATTAGCCTACTGATCAACAACATGTGTATAGAATCATCACTCCAGCATGTCATGCCTATATGGAAGGACATCATATAGGCACATTTATTAGTTTGAGAATATGAAGAAAATCTATTAATTGTCAATGTGTCCAACCTAATGATCACAGAGGCTTATGAAAGTTGGATTTGTTTGTAATTTTCCATGGTAGGGAAAAAATATTTTATCTTCAGATGTCAGGACGCATCTCTAAAACATTTTAAAACACTTCTTTCTTTCCCTATTACAACAATCATCTAACCCGACTAACAATTGTCAATTTACAGATATGATTGCGTCGGTCAGATCAGCGCCATGAAATAGCTAACGTTACTTCGCAAGTCAGATGGCTCGTTCCCGAAAAATGATAACCAGCTAACGTTAGCTAGCCACGTTGACTATTGGCTCCTATCTGATATATTAGCACCATGTATATCTAGCCAGCTAGCTAGCATAGTAGCTAATATTCGTAGCTAGCTAACACCACAAATGAAAGGGTTAGTTATCATAATCTTTGCTAACAAGTCACATAGCTAGCTAGATAGCTTGCTTATTGCATGTATGTCCGGGCACATCAACACAAGCCTTGTTATTAGTGAATTAAGTAAACTAATATTTGCAACAGGAGTTTTGATTTTGGTCAATGTGTCAGTTCATCCATTTCTCAATAATGCACCTTTCTGTTGGTAAATGAGCTAGCTTGCTTTGATTGATTTTCCCAGCTAGACCTTCCTGCTAGACCTTCCTGCGTTGTCCAGTGCTCGTGGCTCAGGCAGTGAGTGGCTGCTGGAATAGCAGCAGTTTTTCTATGTAGAGGGACTATCGGCAAAGCCGATAGAGAAGGGCCAATAGCCGATAGACTAGAAAAGGCCAATATCGGCTCCAATATATCGGTTTAATTGCTAACAGGCCAGAATTGGAGCTGAAGACTTTCAACAGTTTGCTTCTCTCAAGCAATTTAGGAGTAAGGGAGATGAAAGGACCCCCCCATCCCTCCCTTTTCAGAGTTGTTCCAGTTGTCTCTGTGTTTGGAGAGAGGGGATGAAATGTATCCCTGTGATGCACAGTATTCTGCCCCGATAACCTCCACCAGACGAGGGCAGAGTTCCAGGGTAAGGGAGCAGACAGAGCTGGAGCCAAGGCTCTGGGACACCTCAAAGTCACTACAGAGATGTGGGCTCTCTCCCCACAGGGTACAACAGACATGGGTTCAAATTGCTAGAGAGCCAGATGGGCAGGGTACTTTTGAACCCAGGTCTTTAGTACAGTGAGAATGGTGGAGGAGGTGACCCCCCCCCCCCCCCCCCACATGACCTCTGGTTTCCTGTCAGCCATATTTGGCAGAAGTCTGAGACGGAGAGACAGAGAGTGTAAAAGAGAGAGAGAGAAATGAGCACTGTCATTTGAGGCCTTCGAGAGCTTTTTAACTTTTTAGTGTTTGCTTTGCTTCAATCCTGGATTGTATTGCTAGCAAAGTATACTCAGAAACGCACTCAGAGAGACACGTGTTTGAAATGAAACGGCAATGAATTAGAGATGGAGATGAAAAGGAAAACAAGGGAATCTGACCTGGAGTAAATCCCACTGATGGGTGTTTTCCGCTAATGCAGACAGAGATGGAGAGAGCGAGGGAGACTGAGAGAGCGAGGGAGACAGAGAGTGGGCCCTCCTGACCTTCCACAGATGGGCAGAACAGATTACTATAATACTTTTCTACAGTAGGAGCAGCTAGCCGCCTGCCAACCCATTGTCTCATAGAGCTCTAATGAGAAGAGCACTGAGAGGAGATGGGCTTTAAGAGCCTAAAAGCAGCTAGCGAGCCCTGTAGCGCCAGGCCTCCAGCACACACAGCACTGCGTATGGAACGTGTCACATACTAAACCGTTTGCACAAATCACCCTCTCCTCCCTTTAATGGCCCTGGCAGAGCAGCATTAAGGCCCATGGGTTAAGAGTTGAACGTGTGAACGATTACTCCATGGGAGTGGGGTCGTCAACCTCCCAGGTCCATTTATCACTCTCCCCTCATCCCCTCTTTTTCCCTTTCAACCATCCCCCTGCTTTTCTTGGTGTTTCTGTGTGTTCTCAACAGAGTCGTAATGTGAGCATTGTTTAGTACGTTATATGTACGTTAATTACTGTAAGTTGGGCCTTTACAGTGTTTTCCATTAGCGCGGCCGGTTATAGACTCATTTTCAGCCAGCTATATATTATATTGTTTTTAAATTCGCTAGACCGTCTAGCCCTTTCCTGCTAGAATGAATGATATGCATCTCTTCTAGCAATCTATTGATATGATAGGCGCCTGTCAGTCACAAAGCGAGCGATGACAGGGAGACGCAGCAGAGAAGAAGAGATGAATCTGTCCAAAATAAGCCCAGTGTGTTTCTATGGGCATATTTTGGACCGAAGATTGTCACGTGCCTTCCTTTCATGTTCACATTTCACAACCTCCACGGTCTTTTGGACTTACCTACACGCGATTTAGCTAAATAATAGGCGTACACTTGATTTAGGCAAGAGGCTAAATGTTTCTGCTCTGTGATAGATGAACAAACGAATAGATGATGAGCAGCACTCACCTCAACTTAGCCAACATTTCCACAGCCTAAGTGTAGCCTAACCAATATCCAAACGGAGTCCTCAAGCTTGTCTAAAAGCAGCACGACACACCGCTGAAATAGTTGAACAAGCTAATGAAGCTATTGCTTCAAATGTAGATTTAACAATTGGATGACTTTTTGGGAGTTTCAATCAGCACTAAGAAACAATGTGATGCCTTCAACTACATTAACCTACTTTATTCCAATATTTTTGTGTTTCAGTGCTTTTTATTCCCACAGTAATTCTTTATGTATCCATATAGTTGTGGTTAAGAAAACTGTTCGAAAGGTTATGCAAAGAGATGGGTGAAGTGACCAGGAAGATGGTAACAGGCTGGTAGTAACAGCCGCTGCCTAGCAACCATCAAGAGCTTAAAAGCGTGGTGCATGCCAGTGCTGCCAGTGCTGCCTCAGCAATACGGCTACGTTTCATACTAAGCTGTAGACAGAAATCATGACTATGTCGGTTTGCAGAAATAGGAGTTTAGGCTTTGATACCGGCAACACCTTTCAAATATAAATATAAGGTGGAAAAAGTTGTCTGAATGCTAAAGTTGGTGTGACAACGTCTTAGTATGAAAGTTGTATATGAAAGTAGTCCTGATCATATACTGTAGACCGAGACAATATCCAGAACAACTAGCAATACTCTGGGTTCATACATTTTCAGTCATTCAAATTATAAAGTCATGTTTTTCTACACAATACCACAACAAATTATTCTGATCTGGGAGGTAAGGTCTTCAATCGTTTCATTGTGTATTTCAGATGGAGTCAGTGCATTAGAATATACCAGAGCACACCAAAATATACTTTCCTCAGCCAGATTTTTCAAACACCTCAGAGGGTGCCTGGCTGGCTACTTTCTCTATTCGTCTAGCTACTCTATGTACAGTTGAAGTCGGAAGTTTACATAAACCTTAGCCAAATACATTTCAACTCAGTTTTTCACATTTCCTGATATTTAATCCTAGTAAAAATTCCCTGTTTTAGGGCAGTTAGGATCACCACTTTATTTTAAGAATGTGAAATGTAACTTTGGTCAAACATTTCGGATAGCCTTCCACAAGCTTCCACAATAAGTTGGGTGAATTTTGGCCATTCCTCCTGACAGAGCTGGTGTAACTGAGTCAGGTTTGTAGGCCTCCTTGCTCGCACATGCTTTTTCAGTTCTGCCCACAAATTCTCTATAGGATTGAGGTCAGGGCTTTGTGATGGCCACTCCAATACATTGACTTTGTTGTCCTTAAGCCATTTTGCCACAACTAGTATGACCAAGCATTAACATCCTGACTGATGTCTTGAGATGTTTCTTCAATATATCCACACAATTTTCATCCTCATGATGCCATCTATTTTGTGAAGTGCACCAGTCCCTCCTGCAGCAAAGCACCCCCGCAACATGATGCTGCCACCCCTGTGCTTCACGGTTGGGATGGTGTTCTTCGATGGTCATTAAGGATAACAATGGTCATTAAGGCCAAACAGTTATTTTTGTTTCATCAGACCAGAGGACATTTCTCCAAAAAGTACGATCTTTGTTCCCATATGCAGTTGCAAACCGTAGTCTGGCTTTTTTATGGCGGTTTTAGAGCAGTGGCTTCTTCCTTGCTGAACGGCCTTTCAGGTTAGGTCGATATTGGACTCGTTTACTGTGGATTTTGATACTTTTGTACCTGTTTCCGCCAGCATCTTCACAAGGTCCTTTGCTGTTGTTCTGGGATTGATTTGCATTTTTCGCACCAAAGTACGTTCATCTCTAGGAGACGGAACACGTCTCATTCCTGAGCGGTATGACTGCTGCGTGGTCCCATTGTGTTTATACTTGGGCACTATTGTTTGTACAGATGAACGTGGTACCTTCAGGCGTTTAGAAATTGCTCCCAAGGATAAACCAGATTTGTGGAGGTCTACAATTTTTTTTCTGAGGTCTTGGCTGATTTCTTTTGATTTTCCCATGATGTCAAGCAAAGAGGCACTGAGTTTGAAGGTAGGCCTTGAAATACATCCACAGGTACACCTCCAATTGACTCAAATTATGACAATTTGCAGAAGCTTCTAAAGCCATGACATCATTTTCTGGAATTTTTCAAGCTGTTTAAAGGCACAGTCAACTTATTGTATGTAATCTTCTGACCCACTGGAATTGTGATACAGTGAATTTTAGTTGAAATAATCTGTCTGTGAACAATTGTTGGAAAAATTACTTGTGTCATGCACAAAGATGATGTCCTAACCGACTTGCCAAAACTATAGTTTTTTAACAAGAAATTTGTGGAGTGGATGAAAAACGAGTTTTAATGACTCCAACCTGTGTACGTGTGTATGTGTATGTAAACTTCCGACTTCAACTGTACTTGTGGAAGGCACTACCTATACTGTATATATATATACATTTATATAATATTGTTAGTGCGTTTGGAAACTATTTGCCTACTTTTATCAGTTTATTACCATAACCATCTGGAACAGACTGCCTGCATGACTTTAACTAAGTTATATTTCCTCTATTGACCAGCAGTGTTCCTCTCCAAACTGAACTAAGAAATAAAATAAGAAATAAGAAACAGCACAACATGCGTTATGTGAACCCAAGATCCAGTACAGGCTTGTTGCATTGAGACCTGAAACGCTACTTATCCATATCCTATCAGCCACCATCCATTTACCCAGCAGGAGGCTAGCAGGATGCCAGGGGTTAAGTGCCTCACAGGGGGGATAAAGTACACCAGCGATGCCCGCCTCCCAGTGCCAGTGAACGCTCAATTGAGGCCAAGGCCCAATGGTAATGTTAAAATCTTTAACTGCCCCCCCTGCCCATGCTGGTTGGCTAGCTTTCGGGTGTAATGAACCCATGCCCATACTGTTATGTTAGCTACTGGCTAATCCCTATCCATGCTGTTAGGCTAGCCACTAGCTATTGGATATCTGTGTACCCTCTGGCCCATGCTGTTTGGCTGCTGGCTAAATGTGTTCCAACAAGCATAACAGGAGTAGAGTTAGCATAGCCAAGACCCGCTGGTCCTGTTAAAATGTTAAACTGACCCCCTGTCCTGTTGTTAGGCTTGCTACTATAGAACTCTGTGATCCCCTTCCACATGTTGTTTGTCTAGATATTGGTTAGTTGTGTGACCCCCCCCCCCTGCTCATGCTGTTTGTCTAGCTACCAGCTAACCCTTTAACCATGTTGTTTGACTACTGGCTAAATTGTGTTTGAATAAACATAACAGGACCCCCGACTTCCATTACACTGCTCACCCCACGTCCAACCACTCAGATAAAGGCCTCTTCTTTAAGAAGACAACACTGATCTCCAGTGTGCGTTGGAGGTTATATAGACTCAACAGTAGTCTCCAGTGTGCGTTGGAGGTTATATAGACTCAACAGTAGTCTCTAGGGTGCATTGGAGGTTATATAGACTCAACAGTAGTCTCCAGTGTGCATTGGAGGTTATATAGACTCAACAGTAGTCTCCAGGGTGCATTGGAGGTTATATAGACTCAACAGTAGTCTCCTTTGTGCATTGGAGCTTATATAGAATCAACAGTAGTCTCCAGTGTGCATTGGAGGTTCTATAGACTCAACAGTAGTCTCCAGTGTGCGTTGGAGGTTATATAGACTCAACAGTAGTCTCCAGGGTGCATTGGGGGTTATATAGACTCAACAGTGGTCTCCAGTGTGCATTGGAGGTTCTATAGACTCAACAGTAGTCTCCAGTGTGTGTTGGAGGTTATATAGACTCAACAGTAGTCTCCAGTGTGCATTGGGGGTTATATAGACTCAACAGTAGTCTCCAGTGTGCATTGGAGGTTATATAGACTCAACAGTAGTCTCCAGGGTGCATTGGGGGTTATATAGACTCAACAGTAGTCTCCAGGGTGCATTGGGGGTTATATAGTCTCAATAGTAGTCTCCAGGGTGCATTGGGGGTTATATAGACTCAACAGTAGTCTCCAGTGTGCGTTGGAGGTTATATAGACTCAACAGTAGTCTCCAGTGTGTGTCGGTGGTTATATAGACTCAACAGTAGTCTCCAGTGTGTGTTGGTGGTTATATAGACTCAACAGTAGTCTCCAGTGTGTGTTGGTGGTTATATAGACTCAACAGTAGTCTCCGGTGTGTGTTGGTGGTTATATAGACTCAACAGTAGTCTCCAGTGTTTGTTGGTGGTTATATAGACTCAACAGTAGTCTCCAGGGTGCATTGGGGGTTATATAGACTCAACAGTAGTCTCCGGTGTGTGTTGGTGGTTATATAGACTCAACAGTAGTCTCCAGTGTGTGTTGGTGGTTATATAGACTCAACAGTAGTCTCCAGGGTGCATTGGGGGTTATTTAGACTCAACAGTAGTCTCTACGGTGTGTGTTGGTGGTTATATAGACTCAACAGTAGTCTCCAGTGTGTGTTGGTGGTTATATAGACTCAACAGTAGTCTCCGGTGTGTGTTGGTGGCTATATAGACTCAACAGTAGTCTCCAGTGTGTGTTGGTGGTTATATAGACTCAACAGTAGTCTCCAGTGTGCGTTGGTGGTTATATAGACTCAACAGTAGTCTCCAGTGTGTGTTGGTGGTTATATAGACTCAACAGTAGTCTCCAGTGTGTGTTGGTGGTTATATAGACTCAACAGTAGTCTTCAGTGTGTGTTGGTGGTTATATAGACTCAACAGTAGTCTCCAGTGTGTGTTGGTGGTTATATAGACTCAACAGTAGTCTCCAGTGTGTGTTGGTGGTTATATAGACTCAACAGTAGTCTTCAGTGTGTGTTGGTGGTTATATAGACTCAACAGTAGTCTTCAGTGTGTGTTGGTGGTTATATAGACTCAACAGTAGTCTCCAGTGTGTGTTGGTGGTTATATAGACTCAACAGTAGTCTCCAGTGTGTGTTGGTGGTTATATAGACTCAACAGTAGTCTCCAGTGTGTGTTGGTGGTTATATAGACTCAACAGTAGTCTTCAGTGTGTGTTGGTGGTTATATAGACTCAACAGTAGTCTCAGTTGGTGGTTAAATAGACTCAACAGTAATGTTCACTTTGTGTTATGTTTCGTTTTTTCTCTCCATCTAAGTAATCTCTCCTCATATCTGTGGACTAAAACAGATAGTTGACTGCTTTGCTAGTCTACACACACACACACACTCCATCACACAGTAACACTCACTCATATCACACACAAAACAGATAGTTGACACTAGTCTACACACACACACACACACACACACACACACACACACACACACACACACACACACACACACACACACACACACACACACACACACACACACACACACACACACACACAGTGTCGTGTTAGTCTGGAGAGATTCAGACGGATGCTTCGTCCCTCCATAGCAGATAAAATAAAAAAGTGCCGTGCTTTGATTGGCCAGGGGCCTTGGTTGCTTCCCAAATGGCACCCTATACCCTAAATAGTGCACTACTTTTGACAAAGCTCCATAGGGCTCTGGTCAAAAGTAGTGCTCTACAATGGGAATAGGGTGTAATTTGGGAGTTTCTGCAGTACTGATGTGGTCTGCTGTGTTCGGGGACAGAGTTCAGCCTCATCTGGCCATTATTACTGTTGGGAAAAAGCTGTTTACTGTAAACTGTTTACAGGGGTCTGTCACTATCTCTGAACATGCAGGGTAAACACAGGAACACACTCCCACTCCTAATGGCTCGTAAACACTGGCCCGGGGAACACACACACTGACAGAGAGATACACACTCAAAAAAAGACCATACACACCGTCACAAAGAACCGGACACACACTCGCCCACACCCTCAGAGGCTTGCAAACACACATAAATACTCACAAAGAACCGGACACACACTCGCCCACACCCTCAGAGGCTTGCAAACACACATAAATACTCACAAAGAACCGGACACACACTTGCCCACACCCTCAGAGGCTTGCAAACACACATAAATACTCACAAAGAACCGGACACACACTCGCCCACACCCTCAGATGCTTGCAAACACACATAAATACTCACAAAGAACCGGACACACACTCGCCCACACCCTCAGAGGCTTGCAAACACACATAAATACTCACAAAGAACCGGACACACACTCGCCCACACCCTCAGAGGCTTGCAAACACACATAAATACTCACAAAGAACCGGACACACACTCGCCCACACCCTCAGAGGCTTGCAAACACACATAAATACTCACAAAGAACCGGACACACACTCGCCCACACCCTCAGAGGCTTGCAAACACACATAAATACTCACAAAGAACCGGACACACACTCGCCCACACCCTCAGAGGCTTGCAAACACACATAAATACTCATAAAGACAATGCACAAACACAAATATACACTCACCCCAAAAAAGTCACATGAAGACACATGATGCTATTTTCAAACACAGTAATAATACGGCAGTATATCTAAGCCATAAACCAACCATGTTTAATTGGCATTAAACCTATAGTTGAAGACACTTCTTTGAGTCATAAAAGTGCATTACAATTTCAACTGTGCACTCTTTTGACCAGAGCCCTGTGTGACCACTTGGAGACACCAGTTAGTCCTCTCACTCAAACACTTGTCATTGTTTAGTCTTATAATGCACTTACCCTACATTTACCAGGAATATTCTTATCATGTTAAAACATTTTTCATATTTTGTTATCAACGATTGTGCCAAAAAGTAAAGTAAATGTAAAATGCAAATGAAATCAACTGTTTGTGTAGTGTTGTGTCCTCAACTTTGGTATAATAATTTCCACTATCTCTAAATGGTTCCCTTTTCTATTGCTACCGTGCTTATGCATTTCAAATTTCTTCTGTAAGAATTGTTCAAATGTAGCCCTATCCATACAGGCCGATTACCACAAGTGTAAAGGGTTAATATTTTAAAAAATGTCAATGCCAATGTATATAAAAGTATGTAAAAAGCATACCATGATTTATCATCAAAACTTTGTTTCTTTTTCATACACTTTTCCTTCAAAGAAAGAATATAAAATAAGTTGATGGATAGCTAAAAGGAAAAGCATGCTCGTACGCTTCCTCTGACAAACGTATAGTACAACACACACTGACACACACACACACACACACACACACACACAGTACTTCCTCTGACAGACGTATAGTACAACACACACTGACACACACACACACATACAGTACTTCCTCTGACAGACGTATAGTACAACACACACTGACACACACACACACATACAGTACTTCCTCTGACAAACATATGGTTCAACACACACTGACACCTCTGCCAAAAGTATGGTCACACACACACACACACACACACACACACACACACACACACACACACACACACACACACACACACACACACACACACACACACACACACACACACACACACACACACACACACACACACACACACACACACACACACACACACACACAGTACTTCCTCTGCCAAAAGTATAGTACAACACACAATGACAAACACACACACACATACTGTATGTCCTCTGTCACAAGAATGGTACAACACACACACAAACACACAGTACTTCCTCTGCCAAAAGTATAGTACACACACACACACACACACACACACACACACACACACACACACACACACACACACACACACACACACACACACACACACACACACACACACACACACACACACACACACACACACACACACACACACACACACACACACACACACACACACACACACACACACACACAGTACTTCCTCTGCCAAAAGTATGGTACAACACACACTGACACACACGTACATACAGTCCTGGTACCAAACGTATGGTACTGCACTTTACAGAATGGTCTGAGTTGTTGAGTCAAGGAGTCATGTCCCAGGTTTCAGATCAATTCTAACACAGACAGTTTGCTTCCTGCTTTATGTGTCTTGTAGGATTAAACAGACAGGTCAAAAATGTAAGATGAAAAGTGTCTCTGTCCTAGGCTGACTGGCTAATAATGGTTTTTCCATCTATTTCTTCTTTGTGTGTCTCTCCCTCCCCCATGAAGACCTTACCTCTTTGGGGCAGGATGTTTTGCCATTAAAACTCCATGGTGAGTTTCCCTCCTCACTACCTACCTACCAGCATGCTCTGTTGTTGCTCTGTCCTGGCTCAAGACCAATGTATCCCAAATGGAACCCTATTCTTTATTTAGTGCACTACTTTTGACCAAAGCTCTGATCAAAAGAAGTGAACTTAATAGGGAATGAGGTGCCATTTGGGACGCAATCAACGACTGCATCCACCACATCTTTTCATTCGTGTCTGAGTATATTGAGTGTATTTTCAACACATTCTGTCAGTTTGTTCAGTCATCATCCCTGAGGAAAACACCATGGACGTGCCTCTCTTTTTTTCACACTACATTTTTGACAATTTTTTGATTCTCTTTTCTTGTGCTCTGTAAGTGGATTTCAGTTTACACTTTGGGTGGGAGATTTCACAAGCTGCTTGTCTTGTGTCTATGCCTAAATCTGATGTCAAGATTCACACCAAATAACATTTAAGCCCACATAAACTGTATAGGGAATTGGGATAGTGGTTCGAATTGAGAAAAGAAAATGGTTGATTTCTGAATCTTTTTTTATGGCGTGGTTAACTCACAAACCCAGAGGTATGTTGGAACATTACTGGAACCTTCTTGTCTGGCTCCTTGTGGTCTATTTGAACCCACCACTTCTTCATGATGGTGACTGCTCTCTCTCACTCTCTCACTCTCTCTCGATCTCTCTAGCTCTTTCGCTCTCGCTCTCTTTCACTCTCTCGCTCTCTCTCTCTCTTTCACTCTCGATCTCTCGCTCGATCTCGATCTCGCTCTCGATCTCTCGCTCTCTCTCGATCTTGCTCTCTCTCGGTTTTCGCTCACTCTCTCGTTCTCTCGCTCGCTCTCTTTTTCTTTCTTTCTCTCGCTCTCTTTCTTTCTCTCTCGCTCTCGCTCGCTCTCTTTTTCTTTCTTTCTCTCGCTCTCTTTCTTTCTCTCTCTCTCTCGCTCTCTTTCTTTCTCTCGCTCTTTCTTTCTCTCGCTCTCTTTCTTTCTCTCGCTCTCTTTTTCTTTCTTTCTCTCGCTCTCTCTCGCTCTCTTTCTTTCTCTCGCTCTCTTTCTTTCTCTCGCTCTCTTTTTCTTTCTTTCTCTTGCTCTCTTTTTCTTTCTTTCTCTCGCTCTCTCTCGCTCTCTTTCTTTCTCTCGCTCTCTTTCTTTCTCTCGCTCTCTTTTTCTTTCTTTCTCTCGCTCTCTTTTTCTTTCTTTCTCTCGCTCTCTTTCTTTCTCTCGCTCTCTTTTTCTTTCTTTCTCTTGCTCTCTTTTTCTTTCTTTCTCTCGCTCTCTTTTTCTTTCTTTCTCTTGCTCTCTTTTTCTTTCTTTCTCTTGCTCTCTTTTTCTTTCTTTCTCTTGCTCTCTTTTTCTTTCTTTCTCTTTCTCTTTCTTTCTTCGTCTTTTTCTTTCTTTCTCTTGCTCTCTTTTTCTTTCTTTCTCTTGCTCTCTTTCTTTCTCTTGCTCTCTTTTTCTTTTTTCTCTTGCTCTCTTTCTTTCTCTGCTCTCTTTTTCTTTCTTTCTCTTGCTCTCTTTTTCTTTCTTTCTCTCGCTCTCTTTCTTTCTCTCGCTCTCTTTTTCTTTCTTTCTCTTGCTCTCTTTTTCTTTCTTTCTCTCGCTCTCTTTTTCTTTCTTTCTCTTGCTCTCTTTTTCTTTCTTTCTCTTGCTCTCTTTTTCTTTCTTTCTCTTGCTCTCTTTTTCTTTCTTTCTCTTGCTCTCTTTTTCTTTCTTTCTCTTGCTCTCTTTCTTTCTCTTGCTCTCTTTTTCTTTCTTTCTCTTGCTCTCTTTCTTTCTCTTTCTTTTTCTTTCTTTCTCTTGCTCTCTTTTTCTTTCTTTCTCTTCTCTTTTTTCTTTCTTTCTCTCGCTCTCTTTCTTTCTCTCGCTCTCTTTTTCTTTCTTTCTCTTGCTCTCTTTCTTTCTCTCGCTCTCTTTTTCTTTCTTTCTCTTGCTCTCTTTTTCTTTCTTTCTCTTGCTCTCTTTCTTTCTCTTGCTCTCTTTTTCTTTCTTTCTCTTGCTCTCTTTCTTTCTCTCGCTCTCTTTTTCTTTCTTTCTCTTGCTCTCTTTTTCTTTCTTTCTCTCGCTCTCTTTTTCTTTCTTTCTCTTGCTCTCTTTCTTTCTCTCGCTCTCTTTTTCTTTCTTTCTCTTGCTCTCTTTTTCTTTCTTTCTCTTGCTCTCTTTTTCTTTCTTTCTCTTGCTCTCTTTTTCTTTCTTTCTCTTGCTCTCTTTTTCTTTCTTTCTCTTGCTCTCTTTCTTTCTCTTGCTCTCTTTTTCTTTCTTTTCTTGCTCTCTTTCTTTCTCTCGCTCTCTTTTTCTTTCTTTCTCTTGCTCTCTTTTTCTTTCTTTCTCTCGCTCTCTTTTTCTTTCTTTCTCTTGCTCTCTTTCTTTCTTTCTCTCGCTCTCTTTTTCTTTCTTTCTCTTGCTCTCTTTTTCTTTCTTTCTCTCGCTCTCTTTCTTTCTCTCGCTCTCTTTTTCTTTCTTTCTCTTGCTCTCTTTTTCTTTCTTTCTCTCGCTCTCTCTCGCTCTCTTTCTTTCTCTCGCTCTCTCTCGCTCTCTTTCTTTCTCTCGCTCTCTCTCGCTCTCTTTCTTTCTCTCGCTTTCTCTCGCTCTCTTTCTTTCTCTCGCTCTCTTTTTCTTTCTTTCTTTCTCACGCTCTCTCTCGCTCTCTTTTTTTCTTTCTCTTGCACACTCATTCCCTCTACGTTCACATTAAACCACAGACAGTTGTATTAAGAATAACACCGTGGTTGATCTCATGTTGTTCCCATTGTGTTTTTATAGTTATTTTGTGGCAATATGATTGAACAATCGGGTGTGTATGCACGTGAGTCCTACATTGCACAAAGGCTGTCCGTTGTGAACAGACGTTTGGCTATTGTGGCTTTAGCCATCCGTCTGTTTGTTACTTTTTCTTTGTCAATTAAACGATGTAATTGATGAATGTCATGTAATCAGTGATTTGCCTCCCTTTCTGGGAAAACAACGTGGTGCTTATGTGTGAACGTGGAGAATAACATTGTTGTTGATTTGTTATAGGCCTATAATCATTTCCATGGACTTTGAACATTTTGCAATAAGAGGTGGATTGTATAATCATGAAAGGGCAATTGGAATTATTTTGTATGTACAGAGATTTTACTATTCATGCATCATTCTGTTTTGAATTCATCTAATTTACTTCAGTTGTGATGAAGGATGCCTACTTTTATACAGCATTGTCATAGCCAATTCTCCTCTAAATGTAAATTACACAGACCTATATGTTTAATATGATGTTCCTCAGTTTGGGCCTCAATCTACTGCGAACGACAGAGAACATTACACTTCTCTAAGTTAGCAATGAGTTTTCTAACCATGCAGCTCTCTCTAATACTCAGGATGGCAGAAAGGTCCGCCTCTCTCTGTCAACGCTGTCTTGTGATATCAGGTGCTTACAAGCTTTTAAAAAGAATCCCCATTATGACAGTCACTTATGGACAGATGATTGAGTGGCTGGGCTCAACGGTGATGCAGTGAACTTTTCTTCCTCCGACTCGCTCTCTCACTCCTCTCTCGTTCCTCCCTCCATTAACTTCAGGAAATCAATAGCATGTGGTTCCCTCCCCAAGTCTTGGCTTTCCTCTCCTGTTGTGGCCAGTTACTCACTCATACTTTTTAATTGAAGCTTGTTTCCCTCTCCTCTCTTAGCTCCCTCCCTCCCAGCCCAGCTAGGCTCTTAGTGAGTTCAGAGAGCGGTATGCTTTTCAAAGGTACATCATTAGCATTTGTTAGCATGATGACCCCCCCCCACAGTAACAGTAACTGCCTACCTTTTGCTCTGCCTTTGGCTCCAACTCAAGCTAACTAGTTAAATCACTATTGTTCCTGTAACAGCAGGTCCCTGGACTGAGGGCAGAATAGATCATTGGTCTAACTTCATCATTTCAATTGTGTTTTATTAACAGTGTTTTGTTTGGATGGGCTGGAGAGGATGTGTGAAATGAGGACCTGGACATGTAACAAGGCCTCTCTTTCTCTCCCATAATGGCTGCCTCCCAAATGGCACCCTATCCCTTATAATATAGTGCATTATAAGAGTGTATATATAGGGAATAGGGTAGCAGTAGCACGTCTTCCTCTTCCCTGAATTACCTCTTCTCTGACCCCTGATGTTCCCCATCTCTGTATCTCTCCTTTTTTTCAACAGTCTAGGATGGAAGAGCGTGGCGCGTAACCTCTCACCATCGTCCAATTACATGAGCTCACACTAGACTAGCTGTTAAATATAGACATGGAACCTCCATCTAGGGCTATTCTAGGGTGGGGCAGGCAGGCAGGAGAAACAACCATCCTACGATAAATCCTTCTCTGAGCAGTAGTGTGATGAGCAACATTAGCCATAGAGCAAGTAAGGGGGGTTGAAGTTTCTGATTCTCTGTGTGCATCCCAAATTTCACCCTATTCTCCACATAGTGCACTCTTTATTTTTATTTCACCTTTATTTAACCAGGTAGGCCAGTTGAGAACAAGTTCTCATTTACAGCTGTGACCTGGCCAAGATAAAGCAAAGCAGTGTGACAAAAACATCAACACAGAGTTACACATGGGATCAACAAACGTAAAGTCAATAACACAATAAAAAAATCTATATACAGTGTGTGCAAATGTAGTAAGATTAGTGAGGTAAGGCAATAAATAGCCCATAGTGGTGAAATAATTACAATTTAGCATTAACACTGTGATAGATGTGCAGACGATGATGTGCAAGTAGAGATACTGGGGTGCAAAAGAGCAAAAATTAACAATATGGGGATGAGGTAGTTCGGTGGGCTATTTACAGATGGGCTGTGTACAGGTGCAGTGATCGGTAAGCTGTTCTGACACAGCTGATGCTTACAGTTAGTGAGGGAGATATAAGTCTCCAGCTTCAGTGATTTTTGCAATTCGTTCCAGTCATTGGCAGCAGAAAACTGGAAGGAAAGGCGGCCAAAGGAGGAGTTGGCTTTGGGGATGACCAGTGAAATATACCTGCTGGAGCGTGTGCTACGGGTGGGTGTTGCTAGGGTGACCAGTGAGCTGAGATAAGTTGGGATTTACCTAGCAAAGACTTAGATGACCTGGAGCCAGTGAGTTTGGCGATGAATATGAAGCGAGGGCCTACCAACGAGAGCATACAGGTAGCAGTGGTGGGTAGTGTTTGGGGCTTTGGTGACAAAACGGATGGCACTGTGCTAGACTACATCCAATTTTCTGAGTAGAGTGTTGGAGGGTATATTTTAAATGACATCGCCGAAGTCAAGGATCGGTAGGATGGTCAGTTTTACAAGGGTATGTTTAGCAGCATGAATGAAGGAGTCTTTGTTGCGAAATAGGAAGCCGATTGGAGATGCTTAATGTTCAAATATGGGCCCTGTTCAAAAGTATTGCACCATATAGGGAATAGGGTTCCATTTGATATTGTTCCATTTGGGAGGCAGCCTCTGATTATTTCGCTGAGATGTTGAAACGGCATTTTAGTCAGTCTTCCCCACTCAGTCCGCTCGACTCCCAAATAGCATCATCATTACAGCCGTCTGTCTATAGCTCCAGCCTCCTGCCCCAAGGCCACCTCTGTTTTGGAAGGCTGCTGTAAAATAATAAATGTGACGTTGAGGGATGTGTCCTCCACAAGGCTGCCCAAAGCCCTCACTCTCGCTCTCTTTCTTTTTCTTTCTTTCTCTCAATTTCTCTCTCTCTCTCCCTCCCTCTCCCCATCTCTGTGGTTCTTTCTCTCTCCTCTGTCTTAATGCCCAGCCCCAGCCACTGATACATATTAAACATATGGCCTGGGCTTTGCCACCGCTCCTCTCAACCCCGTTCTGAGTTACACTGGGTGTGTCCCAAATGACACCCTATTCCCTATGTAGTGCCATACTTTTGACCAGAACCCTATGGGCCCTGGTAAATGTGTGAATATAGGGAATATGGTGCCATTTTGAATGGATCCACTGTTCTGCTCTACCCTACCGGTCTTTGCAGCACTTTGTCACTGGAGGAGGCGACAGAAGTAAGGCTCTATCGTATTTGTTTATGGCGAGGGACCAGCCCCCTCCCAACCCTTCCATGGCGCCTCATGTTCGCCACGGCCCTGTAATGCGAAAGGGCTTTGATGGTGGACGTCACAGATTTAATTACGCCCTTGAGGAAAAGCTATTAGCTCAGTCAAAAGTCCTCATTTGTTAAATGAAAATTGGAAATGACGTACGAGTAGTCTTTTCAGTGAATTAAAGTTGCAGAGAAAATGAAGTCTTCCCAATAGCACAAAATAACATCTCGTGGTGGGAGGAGGGATTTGGCTTCTGTTTAGTGCCATCCATCTCCCCCTCTCTCCTGTCCCACGTGGTGTATTTATTTATTTATTGTCATTTATTGATACTGGGTTCCACCTTTCTTTCTTTTTTCTCTTTCCTGACCGGTTCCTCTGTACCGTATAGAGTCCAGAGTACTGTCCAGAGTACTGTCCAGAGTACTGTCCAGAGTACTGTCCAGAGTACTGTCCAGAGTACTGTCCAGAGTACTGTCCAGAGTACTGTCCAGAGTACTGTCCAGAGTACTGTCCAGAGTACTGTCCAGAGTACTGTCCAGAGTACTGTCCTGTCTGTCTGTCTGTCTGTCTGTCTGTCTGTCTGTCTGTCTGTCTGTCTGTCTGTCTGTCTGTCTGTCTGTCTGTCTGTCTGTCGGTCTGTCGGTCTGTCGGTCTGTCTGGGTCTGTCTGGGTCTGTCTGTCTGTCGCAGGGTGAAAACCTCAACACTTCCAGTGAGACAGAGGGGAAAGTAATCATTTGAAACTGAGATGAATAACCATTTGCGGTCATTCCTACTAGAACCAAGCTGTGATCCTACTCCCATTAGCAGACAGTGGTAACCCTGTACTCTTCATAGAGAAAATATGTAGAGTATCTGCAGTAGCTGATCAGTATGGTGTCGCCACAAGGAGAGCTTATCACAGTCTGTTGTGTGTGCGCACTTGCATGCGTGCAGGCGTACATATGTGTGTGTTAGTACCCAGGCCAGCCCTGCAGCATAGAGTCATGCAGCAGTCTTCTCAGCCACAGTGCCATAAGAGCCGTTTACACTTTTAATTTGTCACTGGGTCTTTCCCCTCAATGCATGAAAGCATGTCATTTTTATTGAATGTTATTCCTTGATGTATTATTCAAGCCGGCCTCCATCCAAAGACAACCGTGAAAAGTGGGAGATAAAATACCTTCCTTCACACCACACACAGCGCCGTGTGGCAAACGCGTCAGCCTGAGATTTCACCCCAAAACCAAAGTCAAGCCACTGGAATAGGATTTGTGTTTCCTGGGGATATTGAAACCAGTTGACCACATTTTTTTTCCAGTAAGAGAGAGAGAAGAAGTAGAATGTTGGAGAGATGAAACCCCTCACTAAAGAAGATCCCGACAGACTCCATCACTCTCACCACGAACTGTCAAAGACACCACACACACAAATCACAGTGAGCAGTGAAGTGAGATTACATGTTCTATAATGACTAACACATACCCCAACCCTCTTTCCCTCCCTCCCCTAACCATTCACCAGCTCCCTTATCATGTACTCTGTTAAAGAGAGATCCAGAAAACGGAACAGGATTTGTTGAGTTTCCCATCACCATATCAGTCATATGCGGGTATTGTGTTAGAGAGGTTGAGAAACGGGGAGAGAGTGACTGAATAAGAAAACATAACGAGAGAGTGACTGAATAAGAAAACGTAGAGAGAGAGTGACTGGAAGAGAAAATGTAGAGAGAGAGTGACTGAATAAGAAAACGTAAAGAAAGAGTGACTGATTAAGAAAACGTAGAGAGAGAGTGACTGAATAAGAAAACGTAAAGAGAGAGTGACTGGAAGAGAAAACATAGAGAGAAAGTGACTGGAAGAGAAAACGTAGAGAGAAAGTGACTGGAAGAGAAAACGTAGAGAGAGAGTGACTGGAAGAGAAAATGTAGAGAGAGATTGACTGAATAAGCAAACGTAAAGAGAGAGTGATTGAATAAGAAAATGTAGAGAGAGAGTGACTGAATAAGAAAACGTAAAGAGAGAGTGACTGAATAAGAAAACGTAGAGAGAGAGTGACTGAATAAGAAAACATAAAGAGAGTGACTGGAAGAGAAAACGTAGAGAGAAAGTGACTGGAAGAGAAAACATAGAGAGAGAGTGACTGGAAGAGAAAATGTAGAGAGAGATTGACTGAATAAGCAAACGTAAAGAGAGAGTGATTGAATAAGAAAACGTAGAGAGAGAGTGACTGAATAAGAAAACGTAAAGAGAGAGTGATTGAATAAGAAAACGTAGAGAGAGAGTGACTGAATAAGAAAACGTAAAGAGAGAGTGACTGAATAAGAAAACGTAGAGAGAGAGTGACTGGAAGAGGAAATGTGGAGAGAGAGTGACTGGAAGAGAAAACGTAGAGAGAGTGACTGGAAGAGAAAACGTAGAGAGAGTGACTGGAAGAGAAAATGTAGAGAGAGAGTGACTGGAAGAGAAAATGTAGAGAGAGAGTGACTGGAAGAGAAAACGTAGAGAGTGAGTGACTGGAAGAGGAAATGTAGAGAGAGAGTGACTGGAAGAGGAAATGTAGAGAGAGAGTGACTGGAAGAGGAAATGTAGAGAGAGAGTGACTGGAAGAGAAAACGTAGAGAGAGTGACTGGAAGAGGAAATGTAGAGAGAGAGTGACTGGAAGAGAAAACCGTAGAGAGAGAGTGACTGGAAGAGAAAATGTAGAGAGAGAGTGACTGGAAGAGAAAATGTAGAGAGAGAGTGACTGGAAGAGAAAACGTAGAGAGTGAGTGACTGGAAGAGAAAACGTAGAGAGTGAGTGACTGGAAGAGGAAATGTAGAGAGAGAGTGACTGGAAGAGAAAACGTAGAGAGTGAGTGACTGGAAGATAAAAGGTTGAGAGAGTGTGACTGGAAAGAAAAGGTCGAGAGAGTGACTGGAAGAGAAAAGGTTGAGAGAGTGACTGGAAGAGAAAAGGTCGAGAGAGTGACTGGAAGAGAACTTCGAGAGAGTGACTGGAAGAGAAAAGGTCGAGAGAGTGACTGGAAGAGAAATCGTAGAGAGTGACTGGAAGAGAAAAGGTTGAGAGAGTGTGACTGGAAGAGAAAACGTAGAGAGAGAGTGACTGGAAGAGAAAACGTAGAGAGAGTGACTGGAAGAGAAAACGTATAGAGAGAGTGACTGGAAGAGGAAATGTAGAGAGTGAGTGACTGGAAGAGAAAACGTAGAGAGTGAGTGACTGGAAGAGGAAATGTAGAGAGAGAGTGACTGGAAGAGAAAACGTAGAGAGAGTGACTGGAAGAGAAAACGTATAGAGAGAGTGACTGGAAGAGAAAACGTATAGAGAGAGTGACTGGAAGAGAAAATGTAGAGAGAGAGTGACTGGAAGAGAAAATGTAGAGATAGATTGACTGAATAAGAAAACGTAAAGAGCGAGTGATTGAATAAGAAAACGTAGAGAGAGAGTGACTGAATAAGAAAACGTAAAGAGAGAGTGACTGAATAAGAAAACGTAGAGAGAGAGTGACTGGAAGAGGAAATGTAGAGAGAGAGTGACTGGAAGAGAAAACGTAGAGAGAGTGACTGGAAGAGAAAACGTAGAGAGAGAGTGACTGGAAGAGAAAACGTAGAGAGAGAGTGACTGGAAGAGAAAACGTAGAGAGAGAGTGACTGGAAGAGAAAACGTAGAGTGAGTGACTGGAAGAGAAAAGGTCGAGAGAGTGTGTCTGGAAGAGAAACGGTCGAGAGAGTGACTGGAAGAGAAAAGGTCGAGAGAGTGACTGGAAGAGAAAAGGTCGAGAGAGTGACTGGAAGAGAAAACGTAGAGAGAGTGACTGGAAGAGAAAAGGTTGAGAGAGTGTGACTGGAAGAGAAAGCGTAGAGAGAGTGACTGGAAGAGAAAATGTAGAGAGAGTGACTGGAAGAGAAAATGTAGAGAGAGAGTGACTGGAAGAGAACTTAGAGAGAGTGACTGGAAGAGGAAATGTAGAGAGAGTGACTGGAAGAGTGACTGGAAGAGAAAATGTAGAGAGAGAGTGACTGGAAGAGAAAACGTAGAGAGAGTGATTGGAAGAGAAAGCGTAGAGAGAGTGACTGGAAGAGAAAATGTAGAGAGAGTGACTGGAAGAGAAAATGTAGAGAGTGACTGAAAGAGAAAATGTCGAGAGAGTGACTGGAAGAGAAAAGGTGGAGAGTGACTGGAAGAGAAAAGGTCGAGAGAGTGACTGGAAGAGAAAAGGTCGAGAGAGTGACTGGAAGAGAAAAGGTCGAGAGAGTGACTGGAAGAGAAAAGGTCGAGAGAGTGACTGGAAGAGAAAAGGTCGAGAGAGTGACTGGAAGAGAAAAGGTCGAGAGAGTGACTGGAAGAGAAATCGTAGAGAGAGTGACTGGAAGAGAAAAGGTTGAGAGAGTGTGACTGGAAGAGAAAACGTAGAGAGAGAGTGACTGGAAGAGAAAAGGTCGAGAGAGTGACTGGAAGAGAACTTCGAGAGAGTGACTGGAAGAGAAAAGGTCGAGAGAGTGACTGGAAGAGAAATCGTAGAGAGAGTGACTGGAAGAGAAAAGGTTGAGAGAGTGTGACTGGAAGAGAAAACGTAGAGAGAGAGTGACTGGAAGAGAAAACGTAGAGAGAGAGTGACTGAAGAGAAAACGTAGAGAGAGAGTGACTGGAAGAGAAAACGTAGAGAGAGAGTGACTGGAAGAGAAAACGTAGAGAGTGAGTGACTGGAAGAGAAAAGGTTGAGAGAGTGTGTCTGGAAGAGAAACGGTCGAGAGAGTGTGTCTGGAAGAGAAACGGTCGAGAGAGTGACTGGAAGAGAAAAGGTCGAGAGAGTGACTGGAAGAGAAAAGGTCGAGAGAGTGACTGGAAGAGAAAACGTAGAGAGAGTGACTGGAAGAGAAAAGGTTGAGAGAGTGTGACTGGAAGAGAAAGCGTAGAGAGAGTGACTGGAAGAGAAAATGTAGAGAGAGTGACTGGAAGAGAAAATGTAGAGAGAGAGTGACTGGAAGAGAACTTAGAGAGAGTGACTGGAAGAGAACTTAGAGAGAGTGACTGGAAGAGGAAATGTAGAGAGAGTGACTGGAAGAGTGACTGGAAGAGAAAATGTAGAGAGAGAGTGACTGGAAGAGAAAACGTAGAGAGAGTGATTGGAAGAGAAAGCGTAGAGAGAGTGACTGGAAGAGAAAATGTAGAGAGAGTGACTGGAAGAGAAAATGTAGAGAGTGACTGAAAGAGAAAATGTCGAGAGAGTGACTGAAAGAGAAAATGTCGAGAGAGTGACTGGAAGAGAAAAGGTTGAGAGAGTGACTGGAAGAGAAAAGGTTGAGAGAGTGACTGGAAGAGAAAAGGTCGAGAGAGTGACTGGAAGAGAAAAGGTCGAGAGAGTGACTGGAAGAGAAAAGGTCGAGAGAGTGACTGGAAGAGAAAAGGTCGAGAGAGTGACTGGAAGAGAAAAGGTTGAGAGTGTGACTGGAAGAGAAAACGTAGAGAGAGAGTGACTGGAAGAGAAAACGTAGAGAGAGAGTGACTGGAAGAGAAAACGTAGAGAGAGAGTGACTGGAAGAGAAAACGTAGAGAGAGAGTGACTGGAAGAGAAAACGTAGAGAGAGAATGACTGGAAGAGAAAACGTAGAGAGTGAGTGACTGGAAGAGAAAAGGTTGAGAGAGTGTGACTGGAAGAGAAACGGTCGAGAGAGTGACTGGAAGAGAAAAGGTCGAGAGAGTGACTGGAAGAGAAAAGGTCGAGAGAGTGACTGGAAGAGAACTTCGAGAGAGTGACTGGAAGAGAAAAGGTCGAGAGAGTGACTGGAAGAGAAATCGTAGAGAGTGACTGGAAGAGAAAAGGTTGAGAGAGTGTGACTGGAAGAGAAAACGTAGAGAGAGAGTGACTGGAAGAGAAAACGTAGAGAGAGTGACTGGAAGAGAAAACGTATAGAGAGAGTGACTGGAAGAGGAAATGTAGAGAGTGAGTGACTGGAAGAGAAAACGTAGAGAGTGAGTGACTGGAAGAGGAAATGTAGAGAGAGAGTGACTGGAAGAGAAAACGTAGAGAGAGTGACTGGAAGAGAAAACGTATAGAGAGAGTGACTGGAAGAGAAAACGTATAGAGAGAGTGACTGGAAGAGAAAATGTAGAGAGAGAGTGACTGGAAGAGAAAATGTAGAGATAGATTGACTGAATAAGAAAACGTAAAGAGCGAGTGATTGAATAAGAAAACGTAGAGAGAGAGTGACTGAATAAGAAAACGTAAAGAGAGAGTGACTGAATAAGAAAACGTAGAGAGAGAGTGACTGGAAGAGGAAATGTAGAGAGAGAGTGACTGGAAGAGAAAACGTAGAGAGAGTGACTGGAAGAGAAAACGTATAGAGAGAGTGACTGGAAGAGAAAACCGTAGAGAGAGAGTGACTGGAAGAGAAAATGTAGAGAGAGAGTGACTGGAAGAGAAAACGTAGAGAGTGAGTGACTGGAAGAGAAACCGTAGAGAGTGAGTGACTGGAAGAGAAAAGGTTGAGAGAGTGACTGGAAGAGAAAAGGTCGAGAGAGTGACTGGAAGAGAAAAGGTCGAGAGAGTGACTGGAATAGAAAACGTAGAGAGTGAGTGACTGGAAGAGAAAAGGTTGAGAGAGTGTGACTGGAAAGAAAAGGTCGAGAGAGTGACTGGAAGAGAAAAGGTCGAGAGAGTGACTGGAAGAGAAAAGGTCGAGAGAGTGACTGGAAGAGAAAAGGTCGAGAGAGTGACTGGAAGAGAACTTCGAGAGAGTGACTGGAAGAGAAAAGGTCGAGAGAGTGACTGGAAGAGAAATCGTAGAGAGAGTGACTGGAAGAGAAAAGGTTGAGAGAGTGTGACTGGAAGAGAAAACGTAGAGAGAGAGTGACTGGAAGAGAAAACGTAGAGAGAGAGTGACTGGAAGAGAAAACGTAGAGAGAGAGTGACTGGAAGAGAAAACGTAGAGTGAGTGACTGGAAGAGAAAAGGTTGAGAGAGTGTGTCTGGAAGAGAAACGGTCGAGAGAGTGACTGGAAGAGAAAAGGTCGAGAGAGTGACTGGAAGAGAAAAGGTCGAGAGAGTGACTGGAAGAGAAAACGTAGAGAGAGTGACTGGAAGAGAAAAGGTTGAGAGAGTGTGACTGGAAGAGAAAGCGTAGAGAGAGTGACTGGAAGAGAAAATGTAGAGAGAGTGACTGGAAGAGAAAATGTAGAGAGAGAGTGACTGGAAGAGAACTTAGAGAGAGTGACTGGAAGAGAACTTAGAGAGAGTGACTGGAAGAGGAAATGTAGAGAGAGTGACTGGAAGAGTGACTGGAAGAGAAAATGTAGAGAGAGAGTGACTGGAAGAGAAAACGTAGAGAGAGTGATTGGAAGAGAAAGCGTAGAGAGAGTGACTGGAAGAGAAAATGTAGAGAGAGTGACTGGAAGAGAAAATGTAGAGAGTGACTGAAAGAGAAAATGTCGAGAGAGTGACTGGAAGAGAAAAGGTGGAGAGAGTGACTGGAAGAGAAAAGGTCGAGAGAGTGACTGGAAGAGAAAAGGTCGAGAGAGTGACTGGAAGAGAAAAGGTCGAGAGAGTGACTGGAAGAGAAAAGGTCGAGAGAGTGACTGGAAGAGAAAAGGTCGAGAGAGTGACTGGAAGAGAAAAGGTCGAGAGAGTGACTGGAAGAGAAATCGTAGAGAGAGTGACTGGAAGAGAAAAGGTTGAGAGAGTGTGACTGGAAGAAAACGTAGAGAGAGAGTGACTGGAAGAGAAAAGGTCGAGAGAGTGACTGGAAGAGAAGAGAGAGTGACTGGAAGAGAAAAGGTCGAGAGAGTGACTGGAAGAGAAATCGTAGAGAGAGTGACTGGAAGAGAAAAAGAGTGTGACTGGAAGAGAAAACGTAGAGAGAGAGTGACTGGAAGAGAAAACGTAGAGAGAGAGTGACTGGAAGAGAAAACGTAGAGAGAGAGTGACTGGAAGAGAAAACGTAGAGAGTGAGTGACTGGAAGAGAAAAGGTTGAGAGAGTGTGTCTGGAAGAGAAACGGTCGAGAGAGTGTGTCTGGAAGAGAAACGGTCGAGAGAGTGACTGGAAGAGAAAAGGTCGAGAGAGTGACTGGAAGAGAAAAGGTCGAGAGAGTGACTGGAAGAGAAAAGGTCGAGAGAGTGACTGGAAGAGAAAAGGTCGAGAGAGTGACTGGAAGAGAAAACGTAGAGAGAGTGACTGGAAGAGAAAAGGTTGAGAGAGTGTGACTGGAAGAGAAAGCGTAGAGAGAGTGACTGGAAGAGAAAATGTAGAGAGAGTGACTGGAAGAGAAAATGTAGAGAGAGAGTGACTGGAAGAGAACTTAGAGAGAGTGACTGGAAGAGAACTTAGAGAGAGTGACTGGAAGAGGAAATGTAGAGAGAGTGACTGGAAGAGTGACTGGAAGAGAAAATGTAGAGAGAGAGTGACTGGAAGAGAAAACGTAGAGAGAGTGATTGGAAGAGAAAATGTAGAGAGAGTGACTGGAAGAGAAAATGTAGAGAGAGTGACTGGAAGAGAAAATGTAGAGAGTGACTGAAAGAGAAAATGTCGAGAGAGTGACTGGAAGAGAAAAGATTGAGAGAGTGACTGGAAGAGAAAAGGTTGAGAGAGTGACTGGAAGAGAAAAGGTCGAGAGAGTGACTGGAAGAGAAAAGGTCGAGAGAGTGACTGGAAGAGAAAAGGTCGAGAGAGTGACTGGAAGAGAAAAGGTCGAGAGAGTGACTGGAAGAGAAAAGGTCGAGAGAGTGACTGGAAGAGAAAAGGTCGAGAGAGTGACTGGAAGAGAAAAGGTCGAGAGAGTGACTGGAAGAGAAATCGTAGAGAGAGTGACTGGAAGAGAAAAGGTTGAGAGAGTGTGACTGGAAGAGAAAACGTAGAGAGAGAGTGACTGGAAGAGAAAACGTAGAGAGAGAGTGACTGGAAGAGAAAACGTAGAGAGAGAGTGACTGGAAGAGAAAACGTAGAGAGAGAATGACTGGAAGAGAAAACGTAGAGAGTGAGTGACTGGAAGAGAAAAGGTTGAGAGAGTGTGACTGGAAGAGAAACGGTCGAGAGAGTGACTGGAAGAGAAAAGGTCGAGAGAGTGACTGGAAGAGAAAAGGTCGAGAGAGTGACTGGAAGAGAAAAGGTCGAGAGAGTGACTGAAAGAGAAAAGGTTGAGAGAGTGTGACTGGAAGAGAAAGCGTAGAGAGACTGGAAGAGAAAATGTAGAGAGAGTGACTGGAAGAGAAAATGTAGAGAGAGAGTGACTGGAAGAGAAAACTTAGAGAGAGTGACTGGAAGAGAAAATGTAGAGAGAGTGACTGGAAGAAATAAGGGAGAGCGAGACAGAGGGAAGGCGGAGTAAGAAGGAATCAGTGTGCTGTGTTGGCTGACCCCTGGCCGTCCGACAGAGGTTCTGCATGTTTTCATAGCTCTGTATCTCCTGGACACGCTGACAGACAGACAGTCGGACAGATGGACAGAACCGAGGAGGCAAGAGGGATGTAGAGTTAGCCAAGGCAATATCCTGACATAGTCTTATCTCTCCATCTCTCCTCTGCTTCCATGGCTTACTGTAGATATTTGGTTATCCAGCCTCACCCTCACTCTCTCTCTCCAACACTAATAAATACACAGCCAGTAACGCTGTCTAGAGCACCCCCCGTTCTACCCAGAAACATCCTTCACACGGTGTCGGCTAAACAAAGACCTCAACATCTCCCCCACGTCCAGGGAGTAATTTACGAGCTGCTGACAGTTTGAAGGGAAGAGGAGGAGGGAGAGTTGAGGCCCACAACAGGTCATTCAACACCTGTTAGTGTGTCACTGAGGCTGAGAGGCCAAGAAGAGTTCAAGTACTGGACAGTATGCCATCACACTGGATTAAATTGAACAGCTTTGGGTACATAGTATAGAAAATATTTGAGAAAAGTATATCGTAATTATATTTTCTGGTTATTTTGAAGTTAATTGTTGAATATTACATAATTTAATTATATAGAATTTTCGTGTTCCAAAATGTTGGACTATGTGTGTGTACAGTTGGTTGTGCATGTTCAAGCGGGCTGGCGTGAGTTTGTGTATGTGTTAGTGAGGTCTTCGTGGTTAGATCAGAGGTGAACCTCTCCTGTGGGACTGTGTTAGTGTCAGACTGTGTTAGTGTGTCAGACTGTGTCAGGCCCTTCAGCCTCCATCCCTTCCTCCGGGGGTTTTACTGTCCACCTTGGTTATAGAGCTGGACAATAATACCAGGCTGCTCCGCTACTGTTCTCTGATCAATAGCATATGCAGCCCTGTCACCATACTGAACCTTTCCTGTGTTCTCTTTCATCCAAATGGTCCTGACATGTCTGAATAATCCAATAACTCCCAATAAATTCTCTCAAACGTCTAACTCAAAGTGAGACTGGGGGAAGCAGCTGGAAGACTAGCAGCATCCGAGGCACGTGTTCAAGCAAGTGATAACCATTATGGCATCCTCAAGTATTCGCTGAAACTTTTTTCTATTCATGTGTGTTTGTGTGTGTGCGTGGCACATGTGTATTAGTGTGTGGACACACATACACAAACACACACACAGTACAGTACAGTCCATGGTCAGGCCAACCTGTAATGGTTTGAGTGTACATGGCGTGCTTCATGACTAAAGGAAGGATGTAATCAACTAGCAGCACATGCAACACAGGCTTTAAAATACCATGGACATCCTCTACAGAGCTGCAGTCCTGATCGACCGGCATGGGAATACACACACACACACGCTATGCCGTTCAGACTGCGGGAACCCTGTATTGAATGAGGGAGGAAATATCCTGTATTAGGTCTAATGATGTTTTTAATATGCTGAATAGTAAAGACCAGTACATAAATAATTTGTTCAGACACGAGCACAGTGAAATTGGAGACAATTCAGAGCAAATATATATATTTTGCTACCAATGTACTTCATTTTAAGTCGCCGTCATCTATTTATTTTGCTACATTGCCTGAAGTGTAATTGTGTTAAAAGCTTGGCTTGTTTTCTGTTCACAGATGTGGCAGTGTTTGAACTTAATATCTCAAACCAGATTTGGCATCATTCTCACTACAACATTTGGCAACAATTCTCTCTCCTCATTCTTTCTTTAACTACAGCTTTAGTTCATCTAACAACTCAAACCGCCAGCCTTTATCTTCTCTTAGAGGAGTACCCTGTGTCTGTGTCCCCTCGGCTGGGCTCTCCTACCCACTCACTCTCTCTCTCTCTCTCTCTCTCTCTCTCTCTCTCTCTCTCTCTCTCTCGCTCTCTCTCGCTCATTCTCTCTCTCGCTCTTTTTCTCCCCCCCTGCAGCAAAGCCAAGCCTCTCCCTCAGATCTCCCCCAGTAAGTCCAGTGGAGGAGAGTTCTGTGTGGCTGCTGTCTTTGCTGCCTCACGCTCATGGTACATGACCAACCCCAACATGAAGAGAGAGAAAGGTGAGGGGCTGTAAAGGCTCATCATTAGATCCCACTAGTGCATTAGTATCCTAGCTGTTTCCCCCAAAACCATCATCACACTAAAACACTTTCATTTTGTTTTCATTTGGTCATTTAATAGTTCAAAATCTGTTGGAGAATCGTAAATACCATTGTCCTGGAAACTTTGCTTTGGGTGTCAACCCCTCTTAGCCCCCTGTGTAGACGCAACATTAAGGTCAGGGAAGTAGGAACCCACTCAGTGAGATGCTGGGCATAGTAGACAAAACACTTAGCTAAGTCACAACAACGTGCTCCTCTTACTCCGTAACGTTGACCTGTTGACCTCCTGTTACTCAGACCAGTCCAGCCGGTCAGTGGTGGAGTCCCTCTACATCCTCAGTTGCTATGGCACCCTGGTGGAGCACGTCCTGGAGCCTCGGCCAATCAGCACGGCCCAGAAGATCAGCGATGACACACCCCTGGAGCTCAACACATGTCCACGGGCCTGCTGGAGCCTGGCCAGGTAACTGACCCTTCCTAACACACACGTACACACGTACACACGTACACACGTACACACGTACACACGTACACACACACACACACACACACACACACACACACACACACACACACACACACACACACACACACACACACACACACACACACACACACACACACACACACACACACACACACACACACACACACACACACACGTGGCGGTCAGTGCAGTTTAAGATTAGGGAGGACATTTTTTTTAATGAGCAATGCCTTATTTCTATTACATCATATTGAATAACTGCCATTTATATTCCATTCATCCAGTTCAATGTAACATCGATAGGTTTAGGCTGCTACATGATACTCTAATTTTCCTATACCCATCATGAAGTTGCAACAACCTAGCTAGCCTATGAATGAAACTTTACAACGTAGGTGCACACAGGTCGAGAGATAAATTTAAGATGACAGTGACACATTCCATACCGCCTCGCACACTCGCATCTAGCATATCTAATCATAACCATCTAGCATATCTAATAATAATCATCTAGCATATCTAATAATAACCATCTAGCATATCTAATCATAATCATCTAGCATATCTAATAATAATCATCTAGCATATCTAATAATAACCATCTAGCATATCTAATCATAATCATCTAGCATATCTAATCATAATCATCAGCCTACATTGTTGTCCCCATATTAGCTAAAGTACCATCCTAATCAACATGGCTAATAGAACTCATGCGTTAGTAAACCCGCTACAATTATGCTGTAACATGTATAGTCACTAAGCAGTTACACCGGCGGTCCCCGGTGGCAATACATTAATAAAACCAAAAGCTCACTTTTACTTGGAAGAGTTCTAGTGTTGTGTTGGATGGTCATAGCCAGCTAGCTAACATAGAATCCTTCTGTTTGAGCCGGGTGTTTAAGTAACTGAACTAGCCAGCTGCATTTGCTAGCTAAGGAAGTGAAACTGAAAAAAATTTACGCTCTTGCTTGTCCTTCATTTTTGAGAAATGAATTTGTTGAAAACAGTTCAGCTATTGTCCTTCTCTCTCTTTGAGTCAACTACTCACCACATGTTATGCACTGCAGTGCTAGCTAGCTGTAGCTTATGCTTTCAGTACTAGATTCATTCTCTGATCCTTTGATTGGGTGGACAACGTGTCAGTTCATGCTGCAAAAGCTCTGATAGGTTGGAGGATGTCCTCCGCAAGTTGTCATAGTTACTGTGTAAGTCTATGGAAGGAGGTGAGAACCATGAGCCTCCTAGGTTTCCTATTGAAGGCAATGTACCCAGAGGAGGACAGAAGCTAGCTGTCCTCCGGCTACACCATGGTGCTACCCTACAGTGTGCTGTTGAGGCTACTGTAGACCTTCATTGCAAAACAGTGTGTTTTAATCCATTTGGTGACGTGAATATATTTCAGTATAGTTTTATCTAAAAAGGATAACTTTCAATGTTTTAAAATGCATCTCTTTATGAAATTCACTGAGGAGGATGGTCCTCCCCTTCCTTCTCTGAGGAGCCTCCACTGACACACACACACACACACACACACACACACACACACACACACACACACACACACACACACACACACACACACACACACACACACACACACACACACACACACACACACACACACACACACACACACACACACACACACACACAGTTTTCCCCACTCTGTTAAACTGTGGTTCATGTTATGAAGATTTACATACAGTAATATATTGTACAGTTATACAGTTGTGTGTGTGTGTGATTTATACAGTAGTGTGTGTGACATTATCATAGTAAACTGCTTTTTTTATAGGAGTCATATATGTTCTAACATATTGTATGTATAACCTAGTTATAAAAGAATATTGGATACAGTGAAAACATATTATGCTGCAGAATCCCATTCATCCTTGTCAAATGAGCAGCTGGAACCAGATATAAAGTTCTGCTGCTGTGGCCCAGTTCTCTGTGATCAGACTACCGCTATGTAGGACAAAACACATGTGATGTTCATGTTGTACACTACAGTACTGTATGTAACTACTATAGTATACACACCTTCATATGTTATATCTGTCTCTGTACTGCCAGGCTCCAGGGACCACAGTTTATTTACACCCAGCAGGGGCACTGCTCTATACATCTGGCCCTCAATCTGCAGCCTTTGTTTGACCAGAGCTCTATTTTGTAATTGTGGATCACCAAAAGGGTCCTGAATGGTTAAAAGTAGTGCACTAGGGTGAATAGGGTGCCATTTGGGACACCTCCTGATATTTTCGTCTCTGTAATTGAGTTGTGTGTTTCTCTCCTATGTTGTTTGGTTGTTACAGGACTCCACTGTGGAATGAGCTGCAGCCTCCCTTTCTCTCCAACCACCCTCTGGTGCTGGCCTCTGACCTGGTGCAATATTACCAATACCTCCTGGCTGGATGTGAGTATTATACACTGTGTGTGTGTACTCTTCTCTGTATGTGTATATAAGTACTCGTTGTACGTGTGTGTGTGTGTGTACCAAGCTCCATTAGACCTGTGCCAGAGCTGAAGGACTCTCTATGGGAGATTGTCTTCACCCACTTATTGGTGACATGCTGAGGAGTAGGACCCTTTCAGTCATCCTCCATTACTTCCCTGTTCCCTTGTTGGATCTCCACTGAGGGTTTTACATCTTTCCATCACTCCATCTGACTAGTGCTCTGGTCTCCGATCCCTTATCACACTAACTGTCAGCTTTCCATCACTCCATCTGAGTAGTGCTCTGGTCTCAGATCCCTTATCACACTAACTGTCAGCTTTCCATCACTCCATCTGAGTAGTGCTCTGGTCTCAGATCCCTTATCACACTAACTGTCAGCTTTCCATCACTCTATCTGAGTAGTGCTCTGGTCTCAGATCCCTTATCACACTAACTGTCAGCTTTCCATCACTCCATCTGAGTAGTGCTCTGGTCTCAGATCCCTTATCACACGAACTGTCAGCTTTCCATCACTCCATCTGACTAGTGCTCTGGTCTCAGATCCCTTATCACACGAACTGTCAGCTTTCCATCACTCCATCTGACTAGTGCTCTGGTCTCAGATCCCTTATCACACTAACTGTCAGCTTTCCATCACTCCATCTGAGTAGTTCTCTGGTCTCAGATCCCTTATCACACGAACTGTCAGCTTTCCATCACTCCATCTGAGTAGTGCTCCGGTCTCAGATCCCTTATCACACGAACTGTCAGCTTTCCATCACTCCATCTGAGTAGTGCTCTGGTCTCAGATCCCTTATCACACGAACTGTCAGCTTTCCATCACTCCATCTGAGTAGTGCTCCGGTCTGTCAGCTTTCCATCACTCCATCTGAGTAGTGCTCCGGTCTGTCAGCTTTCCATCACTCCATCTGACTAGTGCTCTGGTCTCAGATCCCTTATCACACGAACTGTCAGCTTTCCATCACTCCATCTGAGTAGTGCTCCGGTCTCAGATCCCTTATCACACGAACTGTCAGCTTTCCATCACTCCATCTGAGTAGTGCTCCGGTCTCAGATCCCTTATCACACTAACTGTCAGCTTTCCATCACTCCATCTGAGTAGTGCTCCGGTCTGTCAGCTTTCCATCACTCCATCTGAGTAGTGCTCTGGTCTCAGATCCCTTATCACACTAACTGTCAGCTTTCCATCACTCCATCTGAGTAGTGCTCTGGTCTCAGATCCCTTATCACACTAACTGTCAGCTTTCCATCACTCCATCTGAGTAGTGCTCTGGTCTCCGATCCCTTATCACATGAACTGTCAGCTTTCCATCACTCCATCTGAGTAGTGCTCTGGTCTCAGATCCCATATCACACTAACTGTCAGCTTTCCATCACTCCATCTGAGTAGTGCTCCGGTCTGTCAGCTTTCCATCACTCCATCTGAGTAGTGCTCTGGTCTCAGATCCCTTATCACACTAACTGTCAGCTTTCCATCACTCCATCTGAGTAGTGCTCTGGTCTCAGATCCCTTATCACACTAACTGTCAGCTTTCCATCACTCCATCTGAGTAGTGCTCTGGTCTCCGATCCCTTATCACATGAACTGTCAGCTTTCCATCACTCCATCTGAGTAGTGCTCTGGTCTCAGATCCCATATCACACTAACTGTCAGCTTTCCATCACTCCATCTGAGTAGTGCTCCGGTCTGTCAGCTTTCCATCACTCCATCTGAGTAGTGCTCTGGTCTCAGATCCCTTATCACACTAACTGTCAGCTTTCCATCACTCCATCTGAGTAGTGCTCTGGTCTCCGATCCCTTATCACATGAACTGTCAGCTTTCCATCACTCCATCTGAGTAGTGCTCTGGTCTCAGATCCCTTATCACACTAACTGTCAGCTTTCCATCACTCCATCTGAGTAGTGCTCCGGTCTGTCAGCTTTCCATCACTCCATCTGAGTAGTGCTCTGGTCTCAGATCCCTTATCACACTAACTGTCAGCTTTCCATCACTCCATCTGAGTAGTGCTCTGGTCTCAGATCCCTTATCACATGAACTGTCAGCTTTCCATCACTCCATCTGAGTAGTGCTCTGGTCTCAGATCCCTTATCACACTAACTGTCAGCTTTCCATCACTCCATCTGAGTAGTGCTCTGGTCTCAGATCCCTTATCACACTAACTGTCAGCTTTCCATCACTCCATCTGAGTAGTGCTCCGGTCTGTCAGCTTTTCATCCGTTCTGTTCCATCTGTACGGCACTTTGAATCAAGCCTTTGTCACTGTATGTCTCTTTGTCTATCTCCTCTGAACAAGTCAGCATCACAACGCTAACAGCTCAACCAACTCCACTCAACTCATTCAAATGAAGCCAATTAGCCAGCCTCCAAACTCCTCCTAACTCAATAACAAGTACAAAGAGCACCAAGCACTTTAGGTTGAGATGTGAAAGGCTGTGGAGGCTGGAGATGGCAGAAGGAAGAAGACGACAACTCTGGGGGGCAGAGTGCACACGGATGGCCACACATTTAATTTATCCTCCGTTTCAGTGTGCGTTGTTGCATTAGCTGCATAATCATAAACATAAATCAGTAATTAGCTCCTGAAGTGCCGTTGGGGCAAATCCCCTTCTCCTCCCGTGTGCCTGTTCTTCTGTGTCCTCTATTCTACGCTAAATTGTCTGCTTCCCAAATGGCACCCTATTCCCTACTTAGTGCATTACTTTTGAGCAGGGCCCCATGGTCAACTGTAGTGCACTATAGGGAATGGGGTGCCATTTGGGACGCAGACGTTCTCCCAGTGCTCAGGGCTGAGCGGGTAGGATATTTTCTCAAATTAGTTCCAATAGTCCTTTCTAGTGTCAGAGCGATGAAGTCAAGTTGGTGTGACGGGTCGGGCAGCGGGCATCGGCGCTGGGTTTAGTGTGACTCTGTCCTGCGAGAAGGCATAATGATTTAGTCTCAGTGCTCTCTCACATTTAGCTCTAATTAGTGATGGACAAAATATCACCGCCTGCCCCACCTCGTCTGTCCCTCCCTTGCCCCCGTTCCTCCTGCCAGCCAAGCAGCACCAACCCTAATGCACTCACACACCCAGGTCAATACAATATGCACATCATTTGTCGTCTTGTACTTCTTCTACCCATCGTTCTGCTCTGCCCCCGGGTCGTTTCCTGCATGCTGCTACGGCTCATGGAGTGCCATCTTTCATTCCTCCACTTTGCACCCGAGCATCGACTGAAAGTTCTGTTTCACAACACGGTGCCTCCTCTCAGCCCGCCAGAGATTGGCTGGGCAGAGAGGGAGTGATCCAGGGCGGGCGATCTGACCCCGGAATGCATTATGCTACACTACAGGACACACACACACACACACACACACACACACACACACACACACACACACACACACACACACACACACACACACACACACACACACACACACACACACACACACACACACACACACACACACACACACACACACACACACACACACACACACACACACACACACACACACACACACACACACACAGTTGGCTCTGTGGGCCTCTGCATAAAGATCAGGGCTTATGAAGGGAGAAGCTGCTACTCTCCTCCCTGCTCCGGTACAAACTACACTATCAGGGTCTAGTTTACATAGTAGTACATACTACCCCAAACGTCAACAACCAGAAGGACATAGTGACGGGAGGAAAAAGAGAAAGGGTTAGGAAGAAAGCGAAAGAGACCGAGACAAAGCGAGAGGGAGAGAAACGGAGATGGATGAAAGAAAAGTATCAAAGATAAAGACGGAGAGGGGTATGATTAATCACGGGCCCCTTTTAGATCTGCAAATGAGTCTGTGTATTCAGGGACCTAGCTGGGTTCCACAACCTTCTAGAGCATGGGGTTAGAGGGTTTACATGTTGTGTGATTGACAGCAACTGCTCTCTCTATATTGGATGACCGGTGTGATTAAAAATGCATGTTGCTGTGGAGGGAGGGATGGAGCTCATGCCAGCCTAGCCGGAGAGGAGCCTCGCAGGCTGGTGATAAAAGCAGCGGTGGCGCCACTTCATGGTCACTATCTCCACCTGTCCATCTGCCCAGCCCACTGGCACCGCTCTGGGCCCACTCTGCTCTGGGCCCGCTCTGCTCTGGGCCACAGCCGGGTAAACAGCAGCCCCACCACACTGCTGGGGATGATAAGAGACCGAGAGAGAAGTGCACACAGACGCACAAAACACACACACACACACTCACAGATAGACACACACACACACACTAACACATACACACAGACACACAGACAGAGACACAGAGACAGAGAGATATGAAGAGGCGATAAGGAAGAAGAGCTGGCCTCATAAATGCTGTCTCAGTCCAGCTTTGATGGCTCAGGGAATCCTCACTGTGGTGTGGATTGCTCAATAAGCCAGTTAGGAGAAACAGAGACCCTTTTCATTCTAAAAGGCCCAAAATGAATGAATGAATAGGGCCAATTTGTGTTGCCCTGAGGTGTCAGAGTAGATTTAATCCTGCGGTCGGATCCCTTAGAATAACACCACCACACGATTGATGAATGTGAGGCTTTTTTCCGTCCTTATTTGCAGCATTCATTCCTGAAATTCAGGGCATATTTTCCCACCTCTGGTCTTGATGTTTTTTGAAGCGAGGGGGCTGTATTTACATAGCTGTCTGTCGTGTGTGTGTTCAGACACCTCTTCCCCGGCCGCAAGACTTCGCCGAGGCAAACATGGCGTGAATAATTTACCTCCCTGCTCTTCTGGCTGGCTCCTCTGTGTTCTCTGAGTAGGCTAGGCACCTCAGTGGTGGCTGCGCTGGTGCTTTTAGGCCCTGGTCTCCCCCTAGTTTCAAGTTTTGTTAGTGGTATATACTAGAGGTCGACCGATTAATCGGAACGGCCGATATATTAGGGCCGATTTCAAGTTTTCATAACAATCGGAAATCTGTATTTTTGGGCGCCGATTTGCGGATTTAAAAAAAATAATAATAATTAATAAATAAAAATAATAATAAAAAATGTATACCTTTATTTAACTAGGCAAGTCAGTTAAGAACACATTCTTAGTTTCAATGACGGCCTAGGAACGGTGGGTTAACTGCCTCGTTCGGGGGCAGAACGACAGATTTTCACCTTGTCAGCTCGGGGGATCCAATCTTGCAACCATACAGTTAACTAGTCCAACGCAATAACGACCTGCCTCTCTCTCATTGCACTCCACAAGGAGACTGCCTGTTATGCGAATGCAGTAAGCCAAGGTAAGTTGCTAGCTAGCATTAAACCTATAAAAAACAATCAATCATAATCACTAGTTAACTACACATGGTTGATGTTATTACTAGATATTATCTAGCGTGTTCTGCGGTGCATATAATCAGACTGAGCATACAAGTATCTAAGTATCTGACTGAGCGGTGGTAGGCAGAAGGAGGCGCGTAAACATTCATTCAAACAGCACTTTCGTGCGTTTTTGCCAGCAGCTCTTCATTGTGCGTCAAGCATTGCGCTGTTTATGACTTCAAGCCTATGTAACCGAAGTGAAATGGCTAGCTAGTTAGCGCATGCTAATCGCGTTTCAAACGTCACTCGCTCTGAGCCTTCTAGTAGTTGTTCCCCTTGCTATGCATGGGTAACGCTGCTTCGAGGGTGGCTGTTGTCGTTGTGTTGCTGGTTTGAGTCCAGGGAGGAGCGATGAGAGGGACGGAAGCTATACTGTTACACTGGCAATACTATAAGAACATCCAATAGTCAAAGGTTCATGAAATACAAATGGTATAGAGGGAAATAGTCCTATAATTGTTCTTACCTGGGAATATTGAAGACTCATGTTAAAAGGAACCACCAGCTTTCATATGTTCTCATGTCCTGAGCAAGGAACTGAAACGTCAGCTTTCTTACAAAGCACATATTGCACTTTTACTTTCTTCTCCAACACTTTGTTTTTGCATTATTTAAACCAAATTGAACATGTTTCAGTATTTGCTTGAGGCTAAATTGATTTTATTGATGTATTATATTAAGTTAAAATAAGTGTTCATTCAGTATTGTTGTAATTGTCATTATTAAAAATAAAACAATTGTCCGATTACTCGGTATCGGCTTTTTTGGTCCTCCAAATAATCGGTATCGGCGTTGAAAAATCATAATCGGTCGCTATATACAGTATACACATGGTATACACTGTCCAACGAAATGCTTACTTGCAAGTTCCTTCTTGACAATGCAACAACAATAAATATTAAAAGATAACAATACGAATATAAAGTCTAGCCCCTAGCTTCCTTTCATAATGTAGTAACTGGCGGCTGGCTGTCTCCTAGGCCTTCCACCATGGCGTCGTCAATCACCGCTAATTGGCTGAGTGAGAGACTTCCGAGGCCGGCAGGAGCTGACCTTAACCGCCGGGCGGTTTGGGAAAGAGAAAGTGGGAAAGGATCAGCCCTGGACAAGCAAGCCTTATCAGATTGTGACATTATCCCAACGGGCCTAATTGTCAAAAGGAGCTTCCCAAATGAGCTCGAGAGTGACAGAGAGAGAGGTTAGAGGTAGAACGGAAGGGACAGGCCAGGCAACTAGACAATGAGGCTGACCACCACTGAACATATCAGATCATTAGTCGTATCTCTCCCCAGAGATCAGCCCTTGCCCTGAGGTCAGCAGTCAGCCTGGATCAATACCTGGCCCTGCTTTGTTCTGGGTCTGCTCACTATACCTGCTGTTACTGCTACCTGCATCCGTCAGACAACTCACTCTGTCTGAAATTGCACACTATTCCGGATATAGTGCACTACTTTTGACCAGTGAACTATATAGGTACTAGGGTGCTATATTGTACGCACCCCTGCACTACCTACTGCTACTGGCCTTGACCAGGCCACTCACTGAGTCTCTCCTCTGGTCAGCAGAACTAGACCACATCCTCTCAGAGCCACAGAGACACAGGCTCTTTAAGGTCGCTTAGGAAAGGTTTTAAAATCACTTGTTTTCAGATTTGCCTGGTAAACACCACCAATTATGATTTTTTCTACTTGTTAGGAATGGTTATAATAGTCATTTCAGATGGTAATCTTTGCTATCAACCATCACTAAAACAAATACGCCGCCTTGTGATGATTAATTAGTACACTGTTTTCACATTGTGTTGTCACTGGACTGAAACGTTTTCGTGCATGTTATGGCACTTCCCTATTGAAGGTAGAGTAGAGCTCTGTTTGCTAACACCCCCCCGATGATTATAGGGAGATTTGGGCACTCATTTGCATATCATTAAACTAATGTCATATACAGTGTCAACGTTTATGATCACTGTGTTTAATGTACAGTTACAAGATGACATGTCGTCACACCCTGAGTTGTCCTGAACAGAATGGTCCTGTGTTTGTTTATTGTGAAGAGAATTTGCAGCTGATCACACGTCTGAATGCACTCATGACTCCTGTCAATGCTCACCAATATTGTAGAACTTAGCCAGTCATGTTGGCAATAGAACAAGCTTTCAAATGATGCCCACCTGACCCAGAGTGCTATTTCTAATGTGTTGTTTTGGGATTGCATAAGGAACAACAGTAATTGTGACACAGTAATGGGTGGGGGTGCCGGGTTTTGTTTTAGTAACTCAACGGCACAGCTAGGAGAGCTTAAAAAAAGCACCTATAGTGTGAAGACACTTCTTTGAGTCATAAAAGTGCAATGAAATTATTAAGGAACTATGCACTATTTGGAGAGGTGGTTGGAAACTTGGAGACACCAGTTAGTCGTCTCTCTCAAACCCCTGTGATTTGTTCGTCTTATGTTGCACCTATCCTACATTTACCAGGAATATTCTTATGTTACTCAAGGAATGCAGAGTATTTTGTTATCAACAAATTTGGCGAAAAGTACATGTAAAATGCACGTAAAGTCAACAGTGTAATGTTTGGATTCTTGTGTCAGGTGAACTGTTGTCCTCAACTTTTCGTATAATAAATGTTCCCATAATTAGCAAACTCTTACCTTTCATTTGCTACCAGGCTTTTGCATTTCAATTGATCCCTATCCATATGGGCTAATTACCATGAGTGTAAAGGGTTAAGAGTCCCTAATGACAGTAAAAACATCAGAACCAATGGCTCTCTGTCGATCTATCTATATATCAATCCAGCCACTCACTCTGGTAGATATGTCTTTAAATGTTTGGTTGGCTCAGTCTGTCTCTATATCCCTGCATTCCCTAATACACACACAACACAAAGAGCCAGGTCTGACTGTGCTTGACCCTTGGGGATGACCATTGCCTCCCCACTCAGGAGCCTGTCCGGCTCTCTCAGGCCAATGGAACCACTCCGCCCCTGTCGCCGTAACCCGATCCAGCCAGCCAGAAACTGCTCCAAAGCATCAATAATTAATTAGGGAACAGCTATTGCCCCCAAGGGGTCATAGAGCAAGAGTAGAGTGGGAGGGAGCGAGAGAGGGATACAGGAAGGAAGGGTAGTAATGATTTTGTTTAATAAGTAACACAAGCAGGCTTTGTTCTTCTGCCATTAGAGAGCAACCTAAGGTATCAAAGGATCTGGCTAGGAACCACACACACCTTCACCACACCCGTCTCTCCAGAGCAGGAGAGAGCAGTGTGGTGCAAGCTTTTAGGGAAACGAGGGCAGCCTTTCTACAGTGGAAGAGGGTCAGTCGAGGTATTTGTTACTGCTGTGTGTGGTGTCAAGCCGACAAGCACATCTCCTTAAGAAGCCTCTCAACACCTGCTCTACCCACGAGAGAGACAGAGAAAAAGCAGGAGAGCGAGGGAGAGAAAAGGCGAGAGAGCGAGGGAGAGAAAAGGCGAGAGAGCGAGGGAGAGAAAAGGCGAGGGAGAGAAGGCTAGAGAGCGAGGGAGAGAAAAGGAGAGAGGGGGCAAAAGAGACAGCAGCGCCTTGTGTGCTCCAGATGAGAACTTGACAACTTTATTAGTCATTCCCACATTAAACAAATTCACCACAGACTGACACGGGATGGGGGGCGCTAGGCCCTGAAGTGCCAGGAGAAAAGACTGATTCTACACTTTAAGCTTCATTCTCCACGCCTGCTTATTCAAGCCTCCAACTACGCCATCTGTCTGGGTGCCTCTCTCTCTGTGCCGCTGACGGGCCTCACACACACGCGCACGCTCACACACACACACAAGCACGTACACACACACACATGTTCTCTCTCACTCACACTTACACATGCTCCTTCACACACTCAGGCACATATATGCCCAAATGCCCTTTTGCTCTCTTTCCTCCCCCCTCTCTCGACTTAACTGAGTGTCAGAGACACTAGACAACAGGAAAAGCTCACGCTGTCTGTCTGTCTCGCTCTCTCGCCCGCCCGCTCTAACAAACACTATCCCCCTCTCTCTGTGTCCACAGTGGTGCCCCCTGGAAGCCCTGGCCCTATCACGCGCCACGAGTCTTATGACAGCCTGACGTCGGACCACAGCGGACAGGAGGACGAGGAGTGGCTCTCACAGGTGAGACGGGCACTGCCCAGCTGGCACCTTTTTGAGTGATAATTGACTCAACGTCATTAAACACACCAGCACTAACAGGTGCTAAGGGGTTGAGGCTCAGTTACTGGTAGAGCATGTTTATTAGTCCACCAGGAATGGATTGAGGAATCCTTCCAATCTATAGCAATATCAAAGCACTTCACATGTCCTATGGTGGCAAGAGAGGGACAGTCACCCCTTCAAGAGCCTATTGCCCAGCAAACTATTTATTTTCTGTGATTAGTGATTCATTTGAAGGAATAAAATGATTTATGAACTGACCTGAACCCTCATTTTTAATATGGTGCAAATATTCCTTTTTGAATATGTTTTTCTAAAGACACATTGAACAGCTAATAATAGTCAAATCATAGTGTAAAAGCAGGTGAGCTTGTTTTACTATTTTGGGCAATTTTCTGGTGTTTTCTGGTGTAAATCTGAGTGGGTGGTACATGTTCAACCTGTTACCCACATATAGAAGGCTAGAGAGGCTTCCATTCCCCCTGTCACGAAGGGACTTATGGCTGATTTAAGATCAGATCGTCAACCCTGTTACTTTATTTGGTGCTTAGTAGGCACACCATTCTTTTTATTTAACCTCTTGAAGTGTTTTTTTTATTAGGTCTTCATGATAGAATGTTACAATTTTGTTGAAATAAAATGTGTTTTCTTTTCACCAAGTTACACTACTCTTAAAAGGCACTCAATTGTTGAAACGACCCAGGAGCTAATAGGTGGATTTTGGACTAAGTGGCTCTTGACTGCTGGACTCTTTGTCTTTGTCCAGCAGTGCATGATGCCACATTGAAATATTACATTTGAATCTAATACCAAATAGTGGCCTTTTTGGCACTGAGTACTGCTGTGAGATGTGGTTTGGAGGGATATATGGTTGGGATATGTAGCGTTACAGATAGATTGGCTTGGTTAACCCTTCATGTCTGAAGCCTGATCTCTGCAGGTATCCATCACATTTCCCCATCAATCATTTCTTGCCATATATAATGGATTTGGGTAAATGTATCCCACTTAGCCTGTGGTTTCCTTGCGGTTAGTAGCTACTGATAGTGTTGCTGGGAGCCAAACCAACTACCGTAACTACTGTCTATCTACCAGCTCCTGCACCAAAACTACTGACGCTTGGCTTGATTTACGCTCGCTCTCTGCTATTATTAGTCTTTGTAAATGGAGTTTGGCAGCCAGGCCACTAGAGGGAGTTGTGCTGTTTTGGTACAGCTTCAAACTGCCAAGCAGTGATGGGGGACACGGCGTTATGGGGGGCACGGCGTTATGGGGGACACGGCGTTATGGTGTTGTCTGTCAGACAAAGTTGTTAAGCCAAGGTTCTGACTTATTGCACTCAACAAAGTTACCACAAGACTTTGTCGGTTGTCGCAGTGCTATCCTCAGGAAACAGCACGGTGTATTTTCAATGACACTAATTCTGACACTTAATAGCTCCTGTAAATCATTGGATGAGGCTCCTCCGGTTTATCCCAACACACTTACCTCGTCGCCTTTCAAATTCAAATCTGAAATGGCACTGGAAGACAAGAATGGTCTTGATCCATTCTAGACACAAACCCTCTAAGGTCATGCTGTCAGTTTCTTTCTGTTCTGTACAATAGTCTGGAGGATAAATAGTGAAACATGTATAGTATGATGATAATGGCTAGATTGAGTTAGAGCAGCGCTGTCTTGTGGATGTCATTAAATCAGATCCCTTCATTAGATTATCAGCAGTGTTCAGAATCAGATGAGTCTGCAGGTTTCTAATGCAACTCCTCATTGTGACCCTTGGTGTGTGTCGTCCGTCTGGGCGCTGTATGTAGCACGACTTAGGAGACATTACTTGTGTCCCAAATGGCCCCCTATTCCCTTTATAGTGCACTACTTTTGACCAGGGCCCATAGAGATCTGGTCAGAAGTAGTACACTATTTAGGGAGTAGGGGGGCATTTGGGATATAGTTTGTGCGTAATAGTGTAAGTGGCTCTCAGGTCCATCAGATGACAACAATGCCTGAATCAACCCCACAGATTCCCCCTTATCCTCCTGGTTTCAATACCCCTCCATCAGGTTAGGCTCTGACGGTCATGCCACATTCTATTGGGTTATTGCAGTATCGACCAGGCCTCTGGAGACTGGACTATAATTCTCTCCCTCTTCCACCTCCTGTGCTATACAGTGACTTCATATCAGACGTCCCTGAGCAGTTATATCAACAGTCCATTGGTGTTTCTGTGAGCTCTACATAACTCTGTTATAACTTGTATTGTCAGGCACAGTATGTCAGGACAGGGTGCGACAGACCGACAGGAGGACAGAGACAAGGAGAGCTGGGCATGACCGACAGATAGACAGGAGGGCAGAGACAAGGAGAGCTGGGCATGACAGACAGATAGACAGGAGGGCAGAGACATGGAGAGCTGGGCATGACAGACAGATAGACAGGAGGGCAGAGACATGGAGAGCTGGACATGACAGACAGATAGACAGGAGGGCAGAGACATGGAGAGCTGGGCATGACAGACAGATAGACAGGAGGGCAGAGACATGGAGAGCTGGGCATGACAGACAGATAGACAGGAGGGCAGAGACGAGGAGAGCTGGGCATGACAGACAGATAGACAGGAGTGCAGAGACATGGAGAGCTGGGCATGACAGACAGATAGACAGGAGGGCAGAGACAGCTGGAGAGCTGGGCAGGAGGGCAGAGACGGAGAGCTGGGCATGACAGACAGATGACAGGAGGGCAGAGGAGAGCTGGGCATGACAGGGACAGGAGGGCAGAGACGAGGAGAGCTGGGCATGACAGACAGATAGACAGGAGGGCAGAGACAGGAGAGCTGGGCATGACAGACCGATAGACAGGAGGGCAGAGACTGGAGAGCTGGGCATGACAGACAGATAGACAGGAGGGCAGAGACATGGAGAGCTGGGCATGACAGACCGATAGACAGGAGGGCAGAGACATGGAGAGCTGGGCATGACAGACAGATAGACAGGAGGGCAGAGACGAGGAGAGCTGGGCATGACAGACCGATAGACAGGAGGGCAGAGACATGGAGAGCTGGGCATGACAGACAGATAGACAGGAGGGCAGAGACGAGGAGAGCTGGGCATGACAGACCGATAGACAGGAGGGCAGAGACATGGAGAGCTGGGCATGGCAGACAGATAGACAGGAGGGCAGAGACGAGGAGAGCTGGGCATGACAGACCGATAGACAGGAGGGCAGAGACATGGCAGACAGATAGGAGAGCTGGGCATGGCAGACAGATAGACAGGAGGGCAGAGACGAGGAGAGCTGGGCATGACAGACCGATAGACAGGAGGGCAGAGACGAGGAGAGCTGGGCATGGCAGACAGATAGACAGGAGGGCAGAGACGAGGAGAGCTGGGCATGACAGACCGATAGACAGGAGGGCAGAGACGAGGAGAGCTGGGCATGGCAGACCGATAGACAGGAGGGCAGAGACATGGAGAGCTGGGCATGGCAGACAGATAGACAGGAGGGCAGAGACGAGGAGAGCTGGGCATGACAGACAGATAGACAGGAGGGCAGAGGAGGGGAGAGGAGAGGGCAACATCTGGCCCTGCGCCCCGACACTGATGAGAACCATGGCATCTGTTTATCTCTGGGGCTGGGCGACACTGATGGTGTTAACTGGCGAGTACACACACACACACTGAAATCCTCCTCCCTCCCCCTCTCTGTGGCCTAATTTACACAGCTGTGCCAGGCCACGTGTCACACACACACACACCACGGACGTATTACGAGACCCTAAGCTGTCACCCCTGTCTTGGCTCTTTCACTGCCAAGTAGACATGAGAGAGAGGGACGGAGTGTGGAAGAAGGAGAGTCTGTTAAATAAAGAGAAAACTGAAGTATTGTGAGAAGCTCTTAGTGAGGAAGAAAGTTGGATAGGGCAGATGGAGGAGAGGGAATGAGGGAGAGGGGGAGGGAATGGGGAGAGGAGAGGGAATGAGGGAGGGGGGAGGAGAGGGCGGAGTGAGGAGGAAATGGGGGAGAGGAGAGGTCGAGAGGGAATTGGGCAGAAGGGAGAGGGAATGAGGGAGAGGGAAGAGGGAATGGGGCGTGAGGGAGAGGGCTAGAGGGAATGGGGCAGAAGGGAGAGGGAATGAGGGCAGAGGGAATGGGGCAGAAGGGAGAGGGAATGAGGGAGAGGGCAGAGGGAATGGGGCGGAGGGAGGGGCTAGAGGGAATGGGGCAGAGGGAGAGGAATGAGGGGAGAGGGAATGGGGCAGAAGGGAGAGGGAATGAGGGGAGAGGGAATGGGGCAGAAGGGAGAGGGAATGAGGGAGAGGGCAGAGGGAATGGGGCGTGAGGGAGAGGGCTAGAGGGAATGGGGCAGAAGGGGGGAGTGGGGGAGAGTCAGGGAGGGAGAGGGAATAAGAAATTGGGAGTAAAAAGAGAAGGTGAAAGCTACTTACAATTGTTGTGTCCTCTCCTCCTCTCCCATCTAGTGTAACATTACTGACAAACCTCTCTGGAGTCTGCCACTGTCATGTTAAGGCCCACCATGCCATCTCTCAGGGGGAAGACTCTGCGGACAGCTGTTCCTGAGCCTTAACGGCCACGGTAGCATTTCTCAGAAATGATGACGCTAATGTGGCTCTGACGCTCGTCCTCTAATCCTGTTGCCATGGAAATCTGTCTCCCTCATTTCCTCTTCCCCTACTGCACACAGCCGCCAGCTCATTGTGACTACAGCGTCTTGTCTCTGTGGGCAACAGGCTCTAGTCTGACAGGTTTACATCTAGAACGGATGTGGACAGTGACGCTGTAGTAGTTATTTTATTCATCCCAAATGGGAAACTGGTTTTCAGCAGTTTGTACACAAACACAGCAGCAGTATTTTAGTTTAACCTAAGTGAAATAAGAAGGTAACTGCACTATTCCAGTGGTTTTATGTTGCTAGCATGCTAATGTTATGGTCTGACCCCTACCAGGTGGAGATAGTCACCCACACAGGGCCTCACCGTCGGCTGTGGATGGGTCCTCAGTTCCAGTTTAAGACCATCCACCCATCTGGTCAGACTACGGTCATCTCCTCCTCCTCCTCCGTGCTGCAGTCCCAGGGCCCCAGCGACATTCAACAGCCTCTGTTGGACTTCCACACTGATGACCTGGACCTACACAGTCTCAGGTAGGTGGACAATCATGCCGCCGTAGTTGTATGTGACTTCTGTTATTTTGAACAGGTCTTGCAAAAATAAGATCTTATCTCAATTATTCTATGATATATATATATATATATATATATAATATCTATAAATGTAGCATAACAGCAGTTAAATAAACACATACATAAGTAGCTGTACATTTCTGTGTGTGTAGGATCCAGCCCGTGCGTTCTGAGCCGGTCAGCATGCCTGGTTCCTCTCGGCTGGTGGCTGAACGGAGGGGACAGGGGACGGTCATTGATATAGGATCGGGTAGGAATCATGCTACTATATACTATACTATTCTACCTGTCTGTGTTGATATATGTATATATGTGGTATGAGACTGTGTACAAGTGTCTTCACCTTGTTCAGCACAGAAGGAGGTCTGTACACACACACACACACACACACACACACACACACACACACACACACACACACACACACACACACACACACACACACACACACACACACACACACACACACACACACACACACACACACACACGTAAATGCAAGACCTGTGACCTGTGTCAACTGTATCTCATTCATAGTGATCGTAACATTATGACTGTGGGTCTGGCGTACACCCCAGCCTTTGTTTTCCTCTTCAAACACGCAGAACCACGTTAAACCACATAATGACCTACATGATCATCTACTCTGACTTTTCACAGTGTCCAAGCCGGAGATAGTCCTAGTGATGACATAATCATAACCCTGCATTGTGATTGGCCTGATCTGTGTATTAGATTAGATTGATCTGCTTTAAAGATGGTCTCTTTTTACGTTTGGCCTTTCTTCTTCTGATGTTAGGGTTTAATCCAATCATGTTGAGATGAAAGCTGGCACATACAGTATTGTTCTCTAGTATTGTCGTTGTACTGATCTTGTGAGAATCCCAATTGGATTTAGTGCTCGGTTTTTTTCTGTCATTCTGAAGCCACCGTTAGGATCAATGTGACTGGTATGATGTCTTGGTATTTCTGCCGTGTGTTTATTATGGTCTTATGTCTGTAGAAGGTACAGTAACCTAGCCCTGTTTGTTTTATTCACCCTGTATCTTCGCTTGAAGCGTGTTTTGACGAGGTATCTCACTCCCTTTCACCATAAACCAAAATCATCTACAAAGTGCATTCTTACCTGGTTTGAACCAGGAAGGCTTCCCTCTCTCCTTGTTGTCTGGAGGACTGAAGGAAGAGAGGAGAAGAGACGAGAGGAGGTAGGAGATGAGGAAGGGAGGAGGAGGGTGGTGATAGTTATCAGTCTCTAGCCTGCCACCGGTGTGGCGCCTCTTCTTATCAGACACACATCGCTTTTGTCTTTCCTTCAAAAAGGGCAAGTGTGTGTGTGTGTGTGTTTTAGCATGGATTAGTGCAGTTTGTGTGTTTGTGTGTGCGTGCACGTTTTTTTGCAGCTAATGTAGCCAAAGTCCCAGCAACTTGTGATTGTATAAGTGCGTAGTGGCAGTAACATCAGTCATACGGTAAGTTCCACTGTAGAGACTCTTCCAGTCATTGGGACTCATAGACAGTCTCCCCAGTGTCTGGGATGTTATCTCTGTATATGCTGTATCCTACACTATACACTCTACTAGGACATTCCCCAGGGGCTTAGGATTGGGACACAGACACAGACACAGACACAGACACAGACACAGACACAGACACAGACACAGACACACACACACACACACACACACACACACACACACACACACACACACACACACACACACACACACACACACACACACACACACACACACACACACACACACACACACACACACACACACACACACACACATACAAACATAACATAACATACAAGCTCTACAGCCAATGTCTTGATTTTCCTCACTAAACAAAATCAATGGGACCTGCAGCCACTATTATCAGTACTGTATATCTGCTCCCCAAGAGTCACTATGAGGAGGAGGGTGTGTGTGTGTGCTCCACTGTCGTAGACTAGGTGAGTGTGGTATGGCGGAAACCAATGAAACAATGCTAGAGGACACAAAAAGACAGAAAGGCTGTTCATCTTCTCTGTGCTGATAAGTCTCTGACAGGGATCACAGCGTCCCTTCAGTCTGGATAGTTGTTTTGTTATGACTCACTGAAGAAAACACCCTGCTCCTTGTTCTGGAGGAAAACACTTTCTGTGTTTTATCGGGAGCCAGGGATCTAACTAGTGTTGCTGCTTATGATAGAGCAGAGCACGGAGGGAGAGAGAAGATGCAGGCATGTTATGAGTTAGTTATCGGTGGGGTGGGGGGAGTTGGTGTGTCCTCTTGACAGGAGGAGCAGGAGAGATACACGGCACCAAAGACATTTATTGAACACTACTGCCGTTAAGCATTAAAAAGTGTGTGTGTTTAGTCCATTAAAAGGAGACAGTCTTTGTGGTCTAATCAGTGTTGGATCAGCAGTTAACAGCCATTAGAGAGATGAGAATGTCCGAGACACTTCCTGACACTCAGCATTATCACAGCTGACGATGCTGCTGCCCCTCTCACTGATACCACTCATCAAACACACTGAGAGAGAGAGGGAGGTGTGTGTTGTCACCAGCACAGTGCAGCCCCTCAGTCACGTAGTGTCCAGGGCAGGGGGTCTCCCCAGCTGTTGTAGTAAGAGGTGGAGGGATACAATGAATGGAGGAATCGAAGGAAGGATGGTTGAGTCTATTCATAGCTGAACGGCCCAGGAAGGTAGACGGGCACCTGTACACACACACACACACACACACACACACACACACACACACACACACACACACACACACACACACACACACACACACACACACACACACACACACACACACACACACACACACACACACACACACACACACACACACACACACACACACACACACACACACACACACACACACACACACACACACACACACACACACAGAGTAACTGATCCTTAACCCTACACCCCACAATTACCTGAGCAGCCATAAAGGACTCCTGTGTGTGGAGAGATAGTGGTCACATTCACAACTCTACCATTATGCCATATGATCTCTTCCTTTAAGGAAATTGGGGGGAATATCTTTCTTTCATTACCCGTGACCTCACCCCCCCATCTACCCTTCCTTTTCCCCATCCCCATTCTGTCTCTCCTCCCATCAATGGGGTCCTTGTCCCCTCTGCTCTCTAAAGGTTTCACTACTTCCGGCGACCTGGGGGTTACCAGGACAATAAGTTGAGGTGGCACCGCCTGGGGTCACAGTTCTAACAGAGACATCTGTTTCGTCATCACACCCCTGTAATCAGCCTGTGAATGATACCATTCTTATAACCGCACCACTTTGTCTGACTGAGGGTTAGAGAGACAGACAGGGAGGGTTGGAGAGAGAGGGAGGGTTAGAGAGACAGACAGGGAGGGTTAGAGAGAGAGGGAGGGTTAGAGAGACAGACGGGGAGGGTTAGAGAGACAGACGGGGAGGGTTAGAGAGACAGACAGGGAGGGTTAGAGAGACAGACAGGGAGGGTTGGAGAGACCGAGGGAGGGTTAGAGAGATGAGGGAGGGTTGGAGAGACCGAGGGAGGGTTAGAGAGAGAGGGAGGTTTAGAGAGACCGAGGGAGGGTTAGAAAGACAGGGAGGGAGGGTTAGAGAGACCGAGGGAGGGTTAGAGAGACCGAGGGAGGGTTAGAGAGACCGAGGGAGGGTTAGAGAGACAGACAGGGAGGGTTAGAGAGACCGAGGGAGGGTTAGATAGACCGAGGGAGGGTTAGAGAGACCGAGGGAGGGTTAGAGAGACCGAGGGAGGGTTAGAGAGAGAGAGGGAGGGTTAGAGAGCGAGAGGGGGATGTTTAGAGAGAGAGGGATGTTTAGAGAGAGAGGGAGGGTTAGAGAGAGAGGGAGGGTTAGAGAGAGAGGGAGGGTTAGAGAGAGAGGGAGGGTTAGAGAGAGAGGGAGGGTTAGAGAGAGGGAGGGTTAGAGAGAGGGAGGGTTAGAGAGGGATGTTTAGAGAGAGAGGGAGGATTAGAGAGAGAGGAGGGTTAGAGAGGGTTAGAGAGAGGGAGGGTTAGAGAGAGGGAGGGTTAGGGAGGGTTAGAGCGAGAGGGAGGGTTAGAGAGACAGACGGGGAACGTTGGAGAGAGAGGGATGTTTAGAGAGAGAGGGAGGATTAGAGAGAGAGGGAGGGTTAGAGAGAGAGGGAGGGTTAGAGAGAGAGGGAGGGTTAGAGAGAGGGGGAGGGTTAGAGAGAGGGAGGGTTAGAGAGAGAGGGAGGGTTAGAGAGAGAGGGAGGGTTAGAGAGAGAGGGAGGGTTAGAGAGAGGGAGGGTTAGAGAGAGAGGGAGGGTTAGAGAGAGGGGAGGGTTAGAGAGAGGGGGAGGGTTAGAGAGAGGGAGGGTTAGAGAGAGGGAGGGTTAGAGCGAGAGGGAGGGTTAGAGCGAGAGGGAGGGTTAGAGCGAGAGGGAGGGTTAGAGAGACAGACGGGGAGGGTTAGAGAGACCGAGGGAGGGTTAGCGAGACAGACAGGGAGGGTTAGCGAGACAGACAGGGAGGGTTAGCGAGACCGAGGGAGGGTTAGCGAGACCGAGGGAGGGTTAGCGAGACCGAGGGAGGGTTAGCGAGACCGAGGGAGGGTTAGCGAGACCGAGGGAGGGTTAGCGAGACCGAGGGAGGGTTAGAGAGACCGAGAGGTTTAGAAAGAGAGGGAGGTTTAGAGAGAGAGGGAGGTTTAGAGAGAGAGGGAGGTTTAGAGAGAGAGGGAGGTTTAGAGAGAGAGGGAGGTTTAGAGAGAGAGATTGAGGGTTAGAGAGAGAGGGAGGTTTAGAGAGGGAGGGAGGGTTAGAGAGAGGGAGGGAGGGTTAGAGAGAGGGAGGGAGGGTTAGAGAGAGGGAGGGAGGGTTAGAGAGAGGGAGGGAGGGTTAGAGAGAGAGGGAGGTTTAGAGAGAGAGGGAGGTTTAGAGAGAGAGGAAGGTTTAGAGAGAGAGGGAGGGTTAGAGAGACCGAGACCGAGGGAGGGTTAGAGAGACCGAGGGAGGGTTAGAGAGACCGAGGGAGGGTTAGAGAGACCGAGGGAGGGTTAGAGGGACCGAGGGAGGGTTAGAGAGACCGAGGGAGGGTTAGAGAGACCGAGGGAGGGTTAGAGAGACCGAGGGAGGGTTAGAGAGACCGAGGGAGGGTTAGAGAGACCGAGGGAGGGTTAGAGAGCCCGAGGGAGGGTTAGAGAGCCCGAGGGAGGGTTAGAGAGCCCGAGGGAGGGTTAGAGAGCCCGAGGGAGGGTTAGAGAGCCCGAGGGAGGGTTAGAGAGCCCGAGGGAGGGTTAGAGAGCCCGAGGGAGGGTTAGAGAGCCCGAGGGAGGGTTAGAGAGACCGAGGGAGGGTTAGAGAGACCGAGGGAGGGTTAGAGAGACCGAGGGAGGGTTAGAGAGACCGAGGGAGGGTTAGAGAGACCGAGGGAGGGTTAGAGAGACCGAGGGAGGGTTAGAGAGACCGAGGGAGGGTTAGAGAGACCGAGGGAGGGTTGGAGAGCCCGAGGGAGAGTTAGAGAGACAGACAGGGAGGGTTGGAGAGGGAGGGTTAGAGACGGAGAGCGAGCAAGAGGGGAAAGGGGGAGTGAGAGAGAGAGACACACAGGCCTGGCTTTTCTATCCCTCCTACTATCTCTCCCTCCCTCTGTCCTTTTCTTTCTTCCTTTTCTTCCTGGGGAGATGACAGTAAATGGGTTTTGGTAGCATGGTAACCACATGTAAGGATTTATTGTGTGGGTGCATGAAATGGATGGAAGCTGGAAGAGTGTGTGTGTGTGTGACATTGGACATTGATTAGTGTGTTGTTGTGTTAGTCCACATTTGAGCAGGAGGGAATGTGTGGGGGGTGCACTGTGCTGATCTCACTAGGATTGTTTGAAGTGCTGTGCCAGTGTACGCCATATGTTTTCGTGTGTGTGTGTGTGTGTGTGTGTGTGTGTGTGTGTGTGTGTGTGTGTGTGTGTGTGTGTGTGTGTGTGTGTGTGTGTGTGTGTGTGTGTGTGTGTGTGTGTGTGTGTGTGTGTGTGTGTGTGTGTGTGTGTGTGATATTTATGTGTGTGTGGCCCTGGCTGTGTGTGAGTGATGCCAGAGGGCAGTGGATACTGAACAGCTGCTGTTTAGAGCAACTTTAAAAACACCAATGTGTCGGGCATCTGCTGTGTGTTCCCCGTTCAACCTGCACACTGTAGAGTGGGGGTGTGAGGGTACATCTGCTGTGTGTTCCCCGTTCAACCTGCACACTGTAGAGTGGGGGTGTGAGGGTACATCTGCTGTGTGTTCCCGGTTCAACCTGCACACTGTAGAGTGGGGGTGTGAGGGTACATCTGCTGTGTGTTCCCCGTTCAACCTGCACACTGTAGAGTGGGGGTGTGAGGGTACATCTGCTGTGTGTTCCCCGTTCAACCTGCACACTGTAGAGTGGGGGTGTGAGGGTACATCTGCTGTGTGTTCATCAACCTGCACACTGTAGAGTGGGGGTGTGAGGGTACATCTGCTGTGTGTTCCCCGTTCAACCTGCACACTGTAGAGTGGGGGTGTGAGGGTACATCTGCTGTGTGTTCCCCGTTCAACCTGCACACTGTAGAGTGGGGGTGTGAGGGTACATCTGCTGTGTGTTCCCTGTTCAACCTGCACACTGTAGAGTGGGGGTGTGAGGGTACATCTGCTGTGTGTTCCCCGTTCAACCTGCACACTGTATATAGGGTGTGTGAGTGGGGGTATGAGGTTACATCTGCTAGGACACTCCAGACCCCTGTAAGTGTCTCTCTTAACTGTCATGGATATGTCTATGTGTATATGTAGAATGGGTGCATGTGTGTGAGGGACACACACACACACAGATGCCAATATACCCACACACCCTAAGCCTGCATGGCAGGGGGTGTAGTGTCAATTTGGGGACGACATGTCAGTTTGGAGACAATGCCATCCCTAAATACACATGACCTCATACCAAGCTGCAGAGTGCCCCTTTACCCTCCATGTAAGGCACTGGGCTGGTGTGGACACACCAGCGTGGATGGATGTGTTTCTCTGGGTATAGACAGCCCAGGAACATTGTCTCTCCATCCCTTATGTCTCTCCAGGGGAGGAGTCCTTGTCATCATGGTTAACACTGACAAGTCGACTAGACACCCAGCAAAGTTTGGGGACAACACTCACTTTTTCCTTCTCTCTTTCCCTCCATTCCTATCACTTCATCCCTCCCTCTCTCTCACCAGCATATGCCTCACACACTCTACCACCCTCCCATCTCTCCCTCGTCTCCCTGACACTAACTCTCTTTGACAGTGTCTCCATTGCGGTGTGGGATAATCCACTGGGCGGGGTGTTAAAGTAGGACCCAACCGGCCCTCTCAGCTCCATAATGGATCGATCCGGACGGCCCCACAGCCGGCTGCTGTAATGGTATTTTTTACACCTAGCTAGCAGAGGCAGAGCAGAGTAACGCTAATGCACGCCACCGCACTCCAACACACTCCCTCCTTAAAAATGAATAGGTGATGGAATGAGAAAGCACTCACGACGAGGAGGCGAAACGAGAGAGAGATGGATAGAAAGAGAGAGGTGGATAGAAAGAGATGGATAGAAAGAGATGGATAGAGAGAGATGGATAGAAAAAGAGATGGATAGAGAGAGAGAGATGGATATAAAGAGATGGATAGAAAGAGATGGATAGAGAGAGAGAGGTGGATATAAAGAGATGGATAGAAAGAGATGGATAAAGAAAGAGATGGATAGAAAGAGAGGATGGATAGAAAAAGAGATGGATAGAAAGAGATGGATAAAGAGAAAGATGGAGAGAGAGATGGATAAAAAGAGATGGATAGAGAGAGAGAGGTGGATATAAAGAGATGGATAGAAAGAGATGGATAGAGAGAGAGAGGTGGATATAAAGAGATGGATATAAAGAGATGGAAAGAGAGATGGATAGAAAGAGATGGATATAAAGAGATGGATAGAAAGAGATGGATAGAGAGAGATGGATATAAAGAGATGGATATAAAGAGATGGATAGAGAGAGAGAGGTGGATATAAAGAGATGGATATAAAGAGATGGATAGAGAGAGAGAGGTGGATATAAAGAGATGGATATAAAGAGATGGATAGAGAGAGAGAGGTGGATATAAAGAGATGGATATAAAGAGATGGATAGAGAGAGAGAGGTGGATATAAAGAGATGGATAGAAAGAGAGAGGTGGATATAAAGAGATGGATAGAGAGAGAGAGGTGGATATAAAGAGATGGATAGAGAGAGAGAGGTGGATATAAAGAGATGGATATAAAGAGATGGATAGAGAGAGAGAGGTGGATATAAAGAGATGGATAGAGAGAGAGAGGTGGATATAAAGAGATGGATATAAAGAGATGGATGGATAGAGAGAGAGGTGGATATAAAGAGATGGATAGAGAGAGAGATGGATATAAAGAGATGGATATAAAGAGATGGATATAAAGAGAGATGGATATAAAGAGATGGATAGAGAGATGGATAGAAAGAGAGAGAGAGGTGGATATAAAGAGATGGATAGAAAGAGATGGATAGAGAGAGAGATGGATAGAAAGAGAGAGGTGGATATAAAGAGATGGATAGAAAGAGATGGATAGAGAGAGATGGATAGAAAAAGAGATGGATAGAGAGAGAGAGATGGATATAAAGAGATGGATAGAAAGAGATGGATAGAGAGAGAGAGAGGTGGATATAAAGAGATGGATAGAAAGAGATGGATAGAGAGAGAGAGGTGGATATAAAGAGATGGATAGAAAGAGATGGATAGAGAGAGAGAGGTGGATATAAAGAGATGGATATAAAGAGATGGATAGAGAGAGAGAGATGGATATAAAGAGATGGATAGAAAGAGATGGATAGAGAGAGAGAGGTGGATATAAAGAGATGGATAGAAAGAGATGGATAGAGAGAGAGAGGTGGATATAAAGAGATGGATAGAAAGAGATGGATAGAGAGAGAGGTGGATATAAAGAGATGGATAGAAAGAGATGGATAGAGAGAGAGAGGTGGATATAAAGAGATGGATGGATAGAGAGAGAGAGATGGATATAAAGAGATGGATAGAAAGAGATGGATAGAGAGAGAGAGATGGATATAAAGAGATGGATAAAAAGAGATGGATAGATGGAGAGAGAGGATGGATGGATAAAGAGATGGATATAAAGAGATGGATAGAGAGAGAGAGGATGGATATAAAGAGATGGATAGAAAGAGATGGATAGAGAGAGAGAGAGTGGATATAAAGAGATGGATAGAAAGAGATGGATAGAAAGAGAGATGGAGAGGTGGATATAAAGAGATGGATAAAGAGAGAGAGGTGGATATAAAGAGATGGATAGAAAGAGATGGATAGATAAAGAGAGAGATGGATATAAAGAGATGGATAGAAAGAGATGGATAGAAAGAGAGAGGTGGATATAAAGAGATGGATAGAGAGAGAGAGATGGATATAAAGAGATGGATAGAAAGAGATGGATAGAGAGAGAGAGGTGGATATAAAGAGATGGATAGAAAGAGATGGATAGAAAGAGAGAGATGGATAAAGAGAGAGATGGATAGAAAGAGAGAGATGGATATAAGAGAGATGGATATAAAGAGATGGATAGAAAGAGAGATGGATGGATATAAAGAGATGGATAGAGAGAGAGAGATGGATGGATAAAGAGATGGATAGAAAGAGATGGATAGAGAGAGAGAGATGGGTGGATATAAAGAGATGGATATAAGAGAGATGGGAGAGGATATAAAGAGATGGATAGAAAAGAGGTGGAGATGGATAGAGAGAGAGGTGGATATAAAGAGATGGATAGAGAGAGAGATGGATAGAGAGAGAGAGGTGGATATAAAGAGATGGATAGAAAGAGATGGATAGAGAGAGAGAGGTGGATATAAAGAGATGGATAGAAAGAGATGGATAGAGAGAGATGGATGGATATAAAGAGATGGATAGAGAGAGATGGATAGAGAGAGAGAGATGGATATAAAGAGATGGATAGAGAGAGATGGATAGAGAGAGAGATGGATATAAAGAGATGGATAGAGAGAGAGAGGTGGATATAAAGAGATGGATAGAAAGAGATGGATAGAAAAAGAGATGGATGGATAGAAAGAGAGATGGATGGATAGAAAGAGATGGATAAAGAGAGAGATGGATAGATGGAAAGAGATTGATAAAGAGAGAGATGGATAGATGGAAAGAGATTGATAAAGAGAGAGATGGATAGAAAGAGAGAGATGGAAAGAAAGAGAGAGATTGATAAAGAGAGAGATGGATAGAAAGAGAGATGGATAGATGGATAGAAAGAGAGAGATGGATAGATGGAAAGAGATTGATAAAGAGAGAGATGGATAGAAAGAGAGATGGATAAAGAGAGAGATGGATAGAAAGAGAGAGATGGATGGATAGAAAGAGAGATGGATAAAGAGAGAGATGGATAGAAAGAGAGAGATGGAAAGAAAGAGAGATGGATAGAAAGAGAGGATGGATAGAAAGAGAGATGGATAGATGGATAGAAAGAGAGATGGATAGATGGATAGAAAGAGAGAGATGGATAAAGAGAGAGATGGATAAAGAGAGAGATGGATAGATGGAAAGAGATTGATAAAGAGAGAGATGGATAGAAAGAGAGATGGATAAAGAGAGAGATGGATAGAAGAGAGAGATGGATGGATAGAAAGAGAGATGGATAAAGAGAGAGATGGATAGAAAGAGAGAGATGGATGGATGGATAGAAAGAGAGATGGATAAAGAGAGAGATGGATAGAAAGAGAGAGATGGATGGATAGAAAGAGAGATGGATAAAGAGAGAGATGGATAGAAAAGAGATGGATAAAGAGAGAGATGGATAGAAAGAGAGAGATTGATAAAGAGAAAGATGGATAGAAAGAGAGAGATGGATAGAAAGAGAGAGATGGATAAAGAGAAAGATGGATAGAAAAGAGAGAGATGGATAAAGAGAGAGATGGATAGAGAAGAGAGAGATGGATAGAAAGAGAGAGATGGAAGAAAGAGAGATGGATAAAGAGAGAGATGGATAGATGGAAAGAGATTGATAAAGAGAGAGATGGATAGAAAGAGAGAGATTGATAAAGAGAAAGATGGATAGAAAGAGAGAGATTGATAGAAAGAGAGAGATTGATAAAGAGAGAGATGGATAGAAAGAGAGAGATTGATAAAGAGAAAGATGGATAGAAAGAGAGAGATTGATAGAAAGAGAGAGATTGATAAAGAGAGAGATGGATAGAAAGAGAGAGATTGATAAAGAGAAAGATGGATATAAAGAGAAAGATGGATAGAAAGAGAGAGATTGATAAAGAGAAAGATGGATATAAAGAGAAAGATGGATAGAAAGAGAGAGATTGATAAAGAGAAAGATGGATATAAAGAGAAAGATGGATAGAAAGAGAGAGATTGATAAAGAGAAAGATGGATATAAAGAGAGAGATGGATAGAAAGAGAGAGATTGATAAAGAGAAAGATGGATAGAAAGAGAGAGATGGATAGAAAGAGAGAGATTGATAAAGAGAGAGATGGATAGAAAGAGAGAGATTGATAAAGAGAGAGATGGATAGAAAGAGAGAGATTGATAAAGAGAGAGATGGATAGAAAGAGAGAGATTGATAAAGAGAGAGATGGATAGAAAAGAGAGATGGATAAAGAGAAAGATGGATAAAGAGAGAGATGGATAGAAAGAGAGAGATTGATAAAGAGAAAGATGGATAGAAAGAGAGAGATGGATAGAAAGAGAGAGATGGATAGAAAGAGAGAGATTGATAAAGAGAGAGATGGATAGAAAGAGAGAGATTGATAAAGAGAGAGATGGATAGAAAGAGAGAGATGGATAGAGAGAGAGATGGATAGAAAGAGAGAGATGGATAAGGAGAGAGATGGATAGAAAGAGAGAGATTGATAAAGAGAAAGATGGATAGAAAAAGAGGGTTTCTTTGTCACTCATTTTTTTCTAGTGTCTCGCTGTCTTTCTTTCTATTTCCGTCTAGAAAATCTAAAATGTTCTGTTCAGTCCTGTTGGAGTTGTGGGGGAACATCGCCCCACCTAAGTAATTGGAGTGGAAACTTTGCTATTTCACAAAGCCCAAATGGCACACAATGGTTGTTTTGTAATTATTTTGGTCTTCTTATGGTTTTGTCCCTGTATGGGTGGAGTTGTGGAATTGAAATTAGGAGCTGTTGAGGGATTGGCCGGGCTGGAGGGTTGAAAGGGCATTTCCATGGTTTCCAATGGTAAGTCAGTGTCATAGAATGGTCAGGTGAAGACGAACTACCCCCCTTTCTTCCTGTCTTCTCTGCCATGTCTTTCTCTCTCTCCCTTCCTCCCCTGGTCGGTCAGCCCCAGGCCTCAGTATCCAGGTGTGGAGATGCTGCAGGTCATTTCCTCTGCAGGTGTGTGTGTATGTTAGATGATATCTGCTCACCTGGTCCACTCCAGCCACAGAGGCAGTCTTTGTGTATTCATTGTAGTGGGCAACACACACACCCCTCCAGCCAAGTCACCTTCCAGCTAACGGAAGGAGGGAGCAGTCTTTCCCTCCTCACCTGGACATTAGGTCCCATGCCTGTTTTACTGGAGTGTGTTTCCAATCACCGGTGGAACGTGAAAAATGTCCGCTTGGGAATTCCACCCTGGCTTCCTGTGTGCGGCCATAGGTAGAGAATGATGAAGAGAAAGAAAGAAAGAGAGAGAGAGACAGCGAAAGGACATGCTCCTTCAGAGTCAGCCTCATCAGCAGTAGCATCATCTCTAGGAAACATAAAAGGGAGGAAAAGAAAGAAAGCGAGAGGGACAGAACGTGAACCTCTGATGTGATGTCCACTGGTTCTGTCAGCACCTCTGCTGCTTCGTAGCGTCTTCACTGTCGGCCCAAAACCAACCTGACACTTTTCTTAGTGAGCTCTTTCTTTGTCCTTTTCTTCAGTCTTGAATATGTTGTAATATGCAGTTGTGTGTTGTCTGTGTGTCATGAGGTTTTATATGTTTGTGAAAGTGCAGAAAGTGCATGTTTATGCAGGTATACTGCAAGTGTCTATTTTTGCATGTGTTTGTTTTTTGTATTTTGCTGCTTGTGCAGTCCATTGCTGTCTCTTGAATGGCCTCTTTTTCCCCCCCATCTTTTCTCCCTCTTTCCTCCCTGTCTCTCGCTGTCTCCCTCTCTCCTCCTTGTCTCTTGCTGTCTCCCTCTCTCCTCCTTGTCTCTTGCTGTCTCCCTCTCTCCTCCTTGTCTCTTGCTGTCTCCCTCTCTCCTCCTTGTCTCTCGCTGTCTCCCTCTTTCCTCCGTCTCTCGCTGTCTCCCTCTTTCCTCCGTCTCTCGCTGTCTCCCTCTTTCCTCCCTGTCTCTCGCTGTCTCCCTCTTTCCTCCTCCCTGTCTCCCTCTTTCCTCCCTGTCTCTCGCTGTCTCCCTCTTTCCTCCCTGTCTCTCGCTGTCTCCCTCTTTCCTCCCTGTCTCTCGCTGTCTCTCTTTCCTCCTTGTCTCTCGCTGTCTCTCGCTGTCTCCCTCTTTCCTCCCTGTCTCTCGCTGTCTCCCTCTCTCCTCCCTGTCTCTCGCTGTCTCCCTCTTTCCTCCCTGTCTCTCGCTGTCTCTCTTTCCTCCCTGTCTCTCACTGTCTCCCTCTTTCCTCCCTGTCTCTCGCTGTCTCCCTCTTTCCTCCCTGTCTCTCGCTGTCTCTCTCTTTCCTCCCTGTCTCTCGCTGTCTCTCTCTTTCCTCCCTGTCTCTCGCTGTCTCTCTCTTTCCTCCCTGTCTCCCTCTTTCCTCTGTCTCTCGCTTTCTCTCTCTTTCCTCCCTGTCTCTCGCTTTCTCTCTCTTTCCTCCCTGTCTCTCGCTGTCTCCCTATTTCCTCCCTGTCTCTCGCTGTCTCCCTCTTTCCTCCCTGTCTCTCGCTGTCTCTCTTTCCTCCCTGTCTCTCGCTGTCTCCCTCTTTCCTCCCTGTCTCTCGCTGTCTCCCTCTTTCCTCCCTGTCTCTCGCTGTCTCTCTTTCCTCCTTGTCTCTCGCTGTCTCTCGCTTTCTCCCTCTCCTCCCTGTCTCTCTCTTTCCTCCCTGTCTCTCGCTGTCTCCCTCTTTCCTCCCTGTCTCTCGCTGTCTCTCTTTCCTCCCTGTCTCTCGCTGTCTCTCTTTCCTCCCTGTCTCTCGCTGTCTCCCTCTTTCCTCCCTGTCTCTCGCTGTCTCCCTCTTTCCTCCCTGTCTCTCGCTGTCTCCCTCTTTCCTCCCTGTCTCTCGCTGTCTCTCTCTTTCCTCCCCGTCTCTTGCTTTCTCTCTTTCCTCCCTGTCTCTCGCTGTCTCTCTCTTTCCTCCCTGTCTCTCGCTTTCTCTCTCTTTCCTCCCTGTCTCTCGCTGTCTCCCTCTTTCCTCCCTGTCTCTCGTTGTCTCCCTCTTTCCTCCCTGTCTCTCGCTGTCTCTCTTTCCTCCCTGTCTCTCACTGTCTCCCTCTTTCCTCCCTGTCTCTCGCTGTCTCTCTCTTTCCTCCCTGTCTCTCGCTTCCTCCCTGTCTCCCTTTCCTCCCTGTCTCTCGCTGTCTCCCTCTTTTCTCCCTGTCTCTCTCTGTCTCCCTCTTTCCTCCGTCTCTCGCTGTCTCCCTCTTTCCTCCCTGTCTCTCCCTGTCTCCCTCTTTCCTCCCTGTCTCTCGCTGTCTCCCTCTTTCCTCCCTGTCTCTCGTTGTCTCCCTCTTTCCTCCCTGTCTCTCGCTGTCTCCCTCTTTCCTCCCTGTCTCTCGCTGTCTCCCTCTTTCCTCCCTGTCTCTCGCTGTCTCCCTCTTTCCTCCCTGTCTCTCGCTGTCTCCCTCTTTCCTCCCTGTCTCTCGCTGTCTCCCTCTTTCCTCCCTGTCTCCCTCTTTCCTCCCTGTCTCTCGCTGTCTCCCTCTTTCCTCCCTGTCTCTCGCTGTCTCCCTCTTTCCTCCCTGTCTCTCGCTGTCTCCCTCTTTCCTCCCTGTCTCTCTCTTTCCTCCCTGTCTCCCTCTTTCCTCCCTGTCTCTCGTTGTCTCCCTCTTTCCTCCCTGTCTCTCGCTGTCTCTCTCTTTCCTCCCTGTCTCTCGCTGTCTCTCTCTTTCCTCCCTGTCTCTCGCTGTCTCCCTCTTTCCTCCCTGTCTCTCGCTGTCTCCCTCTTTCCTCCCTGTCTCCCTCTTTCCTCCCTGTCTCTCGCTGTCTCCCTCTTTCCTCCCTGTCTCTCGCTGTCTCTCTCTTTCCTCCCCGTCTCTTGCTTTCTCTCTTTCCTCCCTGTCTCTCGCTGTCTCTCTCTTTCCTCCCTGTCTCTCGCTTTCTCTCTCTTTCCTCCATGTCTCTCGCTGTCTCCCTCTTTCCTCCCTGTCTCTCGTTGTCTCCCTCTTTCCTCCCTGTCTCTCGCTGTCTCTCTCTTTCCTCCCTGTCTCTCGCTGTCTCCCTCTTTCCTCCCTGTCTCTCGCTGTCTCCCTCTTTCCTCCCTGTCTCTCGCTGTCTCCCTCTTTCCTCCCTGTCTCTCGCTGTCTCCCTCTTTCCTCCCTGTCTCTCGCTGTCTCCCTCTTTCCTCCCTGTCTCTCGCTGTCTCTCTCTTTCCTCCCTGTCTCTCGCGCTCTCTCTCTTTCCTCCCTGTCTCTCTCTTTCCTCCCTGTCTCTCGCTCTCTCTCTTTCCTCCCTCTCTCTCTTTCCTCCCTCTCTCTCTTTCCTCCCTCTCTCTCTTTCCTCCTTCTCTCTCTCTCTCTCCCTCTCTCTCTCTCTCTCTCTCTCTCTCTCGCTCTCTCTTTCCTCCCTCTCTCTCTCTCCCTCTCTCTCTCTCTCTCTCTCTCTCTCTCTCTCTCTCTCTCTCTCTCTCTCTCTCTCTCTCTCTTTCCTCCCTCTCTCTTCGCTCTCTCCTCTCTCTCTCTCCCTCTCTCTCTCTCTCTCTTTCCGCTCTCTCTCTTTCCGCTCTCTCGCTCTCTCTCTCTCTCTCTCTCGCTGTCTCTCTTCTCCTCCCTCTCTCTCTCTCTCTCTCTCTCTCTCTCTCTCTCTCTCTCTCTCTCTCTCTCTCTCTCTCTCTCTCCCTCCTCCTCTCTCTCCCCCCTCCTCTGTTGTTATCAGTATTGCAGGAAGCTCAAGTTATCACATTCCAGCAGCACACAGCTTAAGTAAGAACCATTCATTTGACGACAGCAGCATAGGACCAGATGTGAACGTCTCTGTCTTTTGATTTGAACTCTTTCCCAGATCCTTATCAATCTAATTTAGCCCTCATTGTCTAGGAGGAGGGGAAAGAGGAGGAGAGAGGGGCTGTGAAACATCAGGCCATACACATGTTCCTAGGCCAGCCTTTTCCCTGAGCTTCATTTTTGGTTACCTCTTACTTTGTGATTTGTGTGATAATAGGATAAATTGTTCTATTAATATTGATCTGTGTTTTTGTTTAGTGTGAGTGTGCATTCCCTTACCCATTTTTCCTTCTATATAATAACACAGACACACCCTAGTGCTCAACACCATCAAAATGAATTCATAAGTTCAGCTCTCCCAAGGCTAGAGGGTGCTGGCCAAGTGCACTGAGCACAGCTCTCTCCAATATGCCTCAAAATAACCCAGACCAGCCGGCTTATGAAACACACATACACACAAACGCATACCGTGTGTGTTTCATTTCATACACACAGGCGGTACTCCCCTCATGTGAGAGCGGAAATGTATTCAGAACCCATAAACACACAAAGAACACACACACACACACTGACACACAGTTTTGTCACACACACTGACACACAGTTTTGTCACACACACAAACTCCCTCCTGAGAACATGTGTTTTCAATGAAGGCTGTGAGGCTGTGAGGCCTGCTCAGACTATATGAAGTCATGTATACTGCCAAACTTCCCTGCACATACTGTTTATATTAATGCCTCTGTATGGAGTGGGGAGATGTGGGTATTGTGTGTGCTTGTAGCATGTGTTTTTGCATATACTGTAAGCATACCGGAATCACTGTGTGTGTGTGTGTGGATGTGTTCTCTGTCAGTGTTGTTATGTGTGTATGTGGAGAGCTTTATTTCCCTCAGCCCTGTAGTCTTACTCCAGAAGACTAGGTTCAGCAGTCAACACCAGCTCTGCTCTGTGTTGCCCTGCTCCTATTAAAACTAACCCTTTGATCTGGCCTATACACAACCCACCACTGGGAGGGTGTGTGTGTGTGTGTGTGTGTGTGTGTGTGTGTGTGTGTGTGTGTGTGTGTGTGTGTGTGTGTGTGTGTGTGTGTGTGTGTGTGTGTGTGTGTGTGTGTGTGTGTGTGTGTGTGTGTGGATGAACAGTGAGCACTGCCCCATGGGGGTTACAAACACACTTAATGCAATTATCCAGCAGCAGAGATGAGGGTAAGAGACAGGAGGCGCCGGGAAGGTGCCTGGCTGTGAAGCGTGTGTATTTTCTCTGGCAGCTAGTCCTGGCATTTCCACTGGCCCTGTGAAAGTCTCCTCACCCCCTAGTGTTCCCACTCTCTCATCTCCTAATTGGGGCTTCCCTGTGTGTGCGCATGTATTTTTGCTCCGAGTGCTGATATAACAAGCACCCCAAACCCTCAAGGTCCCCATTACCCCCTATGTCCTTCTTACAGCCTGGGAGTAAGAGGCTACTGTAGCTAACTACTCTATTAAAGCCTATGGCAGAAAGAGCTAGGCTAGCTAACTGAGTAGCCTCTAACCAGCCAGCCCTCTGATCAGCGCTACATAATTCACTAAATGAGCCTCACACGGGCTAGTGTCTGAGCTTCACAGCACACACCGATCACATATAGCACAGTGGCCAGTCACAGTAAAGTGCATCAAGGTTTCGACTTGCTGCAACTCCTTGTGTTCATGGTTTGGGGCAAGAGAAGACTTGGGATCCTAACTTGAGATGCTGAATTTACCAGCTCACTAGTTAGGATCCATCTTTTTGGACTGGGTGTATTAGTAATATGAGTGAAGACCTTTCAGTCAGTGTGTTAAACTGACCCCAGGACAGATTCCCAGAGCAGCAGCTTTGTAGTAAAAGCCTAATAAACACACAGTACCTAATGAAGCATCTCAACTCATTTAGACTAATTAGGAACATGCTGTCCTCTTGTAGACACACAGTCCTCCTCTAGTACAGGAAATCTGTGACGAAAAACCATCCTACAGTAACCGTCTTTCCTTTCTTTCATCACATCTTTTCTCTCGCTCTACTCTCTCGCTCTACTCCTCGCATTTCTCTCCTCTCTTTCTCTCCTTCTCTCCTTCTCTCTCTCCCTTCCTCCTTATACTATTTTATTTAGTATTTTCTCCTTTTTCCTGTAGACCAGTATGTATAGCTAACCCAAACACAGCCCTGTGTTTAGACTCTCCGTCTGAGACAGTCCACAGCTTGGGAAAGCCCTGGCCTGACCAGGAAAACTGGGAAAACAAGGATACAATTTGGCACTTATGGAGCCTAAACGATTTCCTCCTTCTCTTCCTGGCCAGTCGCTCTGCTCCTAATGTTTTACTGGGAAAACCAAAAGGAACCACTTGGAACGCTCAAAATTGCATCCGGGAAAATGTTTATGTAACACACACACACACACACACACACACACACACACACACACACACACACACACACACACACACACACACACACACACACACACACACACACACACACACACACACACACACACACACACACACACACACACACACACACACACACACACACACACACACACACACACACACACACACACACACACACACACACACACACACACACTTTTTCTGTCAAATGAGTGATTATCCTTGTAACCTTGAACTCTAACAGTAAACAGTGTTCTCTTTTCTCAGTCATTAGTGGTCTTAGGGAGGCTACACTGTTGGCATGGCTGAGCTCTTGTCACTCGTTTCCTATTTGGCAGGGGTAAGGTGAATACTCTGTTAAAGTAAATCCTATGCTGTAAAGTTGAGTCTCAAGTGACCCTAGAGAAAAGAGCAGACACATAATGTACACACACAGCACGTACACATACACACACCAGCCCCCCCATCCTGACCCATTGATGTAAACACTGTGCCCCACTAATTATTTTATCGTCTCGTGCAAATTGACTTTAGTCGCCCTCTGGCATTTTAATGTTGTCGGCTGGGTAACATGAACCTCTTTTCCCCGCAGAAACTATGGCAGCCAATGTATTTGAAGTGAGATATTAGTTAGAAGAAGCAGAGAGTCGTCCAGGGATATGCTGTAGGAGTGGATGTAAATGAGGAGGGGTTAAGTAGTTAGAAGAAGCAGAGAGTCGTCCAGGGATATGCTGTAGGAGTGGATGTAAATGAGGAGGGGTTAAGTAGTTAGAAGAAGCAGAGAGTCGTCCAGGGATATGCTGTAGGAGTGGATGTAAATGAGGAGGGGTTAAGTCATCAGGCATTTCTGCTGCCGTTGACTCGTTTCCATCCAGAGCCTGGAAACAGTAGCAGAGTCCTGATAAAGTTACATTGCTCCTGTAAAATCAATGTTACTGAGTTCCAAACCAGCCTTAAAGCAAGGAATGAACTTTTAATAAGGCTGACAAACTAACACTGATAAATTAGATTAACTGATGGTGAGACATGTCTGGCTTTCCTTTTTCTCTCTATTCTTCTCTTTCTAGTCTTTACTTGACTTCTCTCTATTCTTCTCTTTCTAGTCTTTACTTGACTTCTCTCTATTCTTCTCTTTCTAGTCTTTACTTGACTTCTCTCTATTCTTCTCTTTCTAGTCTTTCTTGACTTCTCTCTATTATTCTCTTTCTAGTCTTGACTTCTCTCTTGACTTCTAGTCTCTTGACTTCTCTCTATTCTTCTTCTTTCTAGTCTTTACTTGACTTCTCTCTATTCTTCTCTTTCTAGTCTTTACTTGACTTCTCTCTATTCTTCTCTTTCTAGTCTTTACTTGACTTTCTCTTTACTTGATTCTATTCTTCTCTTTCTAGTCTTTACTTGACTTTCTTGCTCTATTCTTCTCTTTCTAGTCTTTACTTGACTTCTCTCTATTCTTCTCTTTCTAGCCTTTACTTGACTTCTCTCTATTCTTCTCTTTCTAGTCTTTACTTGACTTCTCTCTATTCTTCTCTTTCTAGTCTTTACTTGACTTCTCTCTATTCTTCTCTTTCTAGCCTTTACTTGACTTCTCTCTATTCTTCTCTTTCTAGCCTTTACTTGACTTCTCTCTATTCTTCTCTTTCTAGTCTTTACTTGACTTCTCTCTATTCTTCTCTTTCTAGTCTTTACTTGACTTCTCTCTATTCTTCTCTTTCTAGTCTTTACTTGACTTCTCTCTATTCTTCTCTTTCTAGTCTTTACTTGACTTCTCTCTATTCTTCTCTTTCTAGTCTTTACTTGACTTCTCTCTATTCTTCTCTTTCTAGTCTTTACTTGACTTCTCTCTATTCTTCTCTTTCTAGTCTTTACTTGACTTCTCTCTATTCTTCTCTTTCTAGTCTTTACTTGACTTCTCTCTATTCTTCTCTTTCTAGTCTTTACTTGACTTCTCTCTATTCTTCTCTTTCTAGTCTTTACTTGACTTCTCTCTATTCTTCTCTTTCTAGTCTTTACTTGACTTCTCTCTATTCTTCTCTTTCTAGTCTTTACTTGACTTCTCTCTATTCTTCTCTTTCTAGTCTTTACTTGACTTCTCTCTATTCTTCTCTTTCTAGTCTTTACTTGACTTCTCTCTATTCTTCTCTTTCTAGTCTTTACTTGACTTCTCTCTATTCTTCTCTTTCTAGTCTTTACTTGACTTCTCTCTCAACAGTTGTGAATTTTTAGCCTGCTTTCTTTTTCTTTTGCAAAACCTCCTGGCCCTCGTTATCATTCAAATGATAGAAGGAAGCCTTTCAATATGGTGTCAGTCAGTAAGTCGGTCACCTCTCATAGTAGGAAATAGCCTCAACTGTAGAGCAGCTGTGTAACACTCGTCTGTTTTGTCCCATGGCTGATTCATCTGTTCTAACTATTCCCAGGAGGAGAGAGGTGTTGGGTAACTTACTGTAACAGGGAGACATGGAGGAAGGGGAGTCGTGGGAATGTGGAGGAATGACTCTGCTTTTGTTTTCTTTAAACGGCTCGTTCGCACATCAGACTTCACAGGCAGGGGCACATCGGACTTCACAGGCAGGAGCACATCACAGACTTCACAGGCAGGAGCACATCACAGACTTCACAGGCAGGGGCACATCGGACATTCACAGGCAGGAGCACATCGGACTTCACAGGCAGGGGCACATCAGACTTCACAGGCAGGGGCACATCGGACATTCACAGGCAGGAGCACATCACAGACTTCACAGGCAGAAGCACATCACAGACTTCACAGGCAGGAGTAATTTGTCCTCTCTTTTTCTTTCTGTTCTTCCTCTCCTGGTTTTGAATCGTTTGGCAGCTGGGCCAGAGTTACAGTCGGGTTGTGTGCATGTGCGTGTGTGTGTGTGTGTGTGCGTGTGTGTGTTTGTGTGTATATATATATATATATATATATACACACACTTCACTTCTGTCTACACACTCTCTCTCCAGCCTTTGGACCTTGAAAAGTCCCTAGAGGAAAAGCCTGGCCCCTCTTCTCTTTTTTGTGGCGTCTATCTCTCTGCAGTCTTTCTCTCTCTCCATCAGACATCTGGAAACAGGCATGTTTGTAGTCGACAACCCCTGCACTTTTACTTGAGTATGTTATCTGGTAAAAGTGTGCATGTGTGTCAGAGTAGGCCTACCATTGTGTGTTTTTCTTGGTCTAGTTTAGCTCAGTTGGTAGAGCATAGTGCTTGCATCGCCAGGGTTCTGGGTTCGATTCCCACAAGGGACCAGTATGAAAATAATTTAAATGTATCCACTCACCACGATAAGTTGCTCTGGATAAGAGTATCTGCGAAATGTGTTTGTTCATGCATCTGTGTATGTGGTTATATATGTGTGTGTGCTTTCCTTCAAGGTATACTGAGGGGTCAATAGGTGATTTCTGTTGTTGTCTGGTCTAAACACATGTTTAGAAGCAGGGCAGACCAGAGCCCACTGGACATTTGGCAACCATTAACACACTTCCTCAGTCAGTTCCGGAGGCAGCTCTCTGAGGACCACAGAAAAGGGGAGGCGTGTGTGTTGTTCTTCATCCCTATCCCTGAGTAGCTAGGCAGAATTTATAGACGGGCAAATTTCCCTCATACACTTGCCAACACTCTTCAAAAATATATCATGTATCACCCTCACATATTCCCAAAGTATGTTCCATCAACTTAAGACTCACTCAGCTCCCCGGACCCAGTCACACTCAGCTCCCCGGACCCAGTCACACTCAGCTCCCCGGACCCAGTCACACTCAGCTCCCCGGACCCAGTCACACTCAGCTCCCCGGACCCAGTCACACTCAGCTCCCCGGACCCAGTCACACTCAGCTCCCCGGACCCAGTCACACTCAGCTCCCCGGACCCAGTCACACTCAGCTCCCCGGACCCAGTCACACTCAGCTCCCCGGACCCAGTCACACTCAGCTCCCCGGACCCAGTCACACTCAGCTCCCCGGACCCAGTCACACTCAGCTCCCCGTGCCCAGTCACACTCAGCTCCCCAGACCCAGTCACACTCAGCTCCCCGTGCCCAGTCACACTCAGAACCCCTGACCCAGTCCCACTCAGAACCCCAGACCCAGTCACACTCAGCTCCCCGGACCCAGTCACACTCAGCTCCCCGGACCCAGTCACACTCAGCTCCCCGGACCCAGTCACACTCAGCTCCCATGGCCCAGTCACACTCAGCTCCCCGGGTCCAGCCACCTGAGGGCCCTGGCTGCCCGGCAGGAAACGAAAGGATAATTTTGTCTGGGGCGAGATGAGTGGATGGAGGGAGAGAGGGAGTGGTACTCCTAGGCGTGACACAAACACCCAACAAGAGATGGAGAGAGAGAGAGATGGAGAGAGAGATGGAGAGAGAGAGAGAGAGAGAGAGAGAGAGAGAGAGAGAGGGAGAGAGAGAGAGAGAGAGAGAGAGAGAGAGAGAGAGAGAGAGAGAGAGAGAGAGAGAGAGAGAGAGAATGAAAGAGCAGGATTAAGTGGGCGGCAGGTAGTGGTTAGAACATTGAACCACTAACACAAAGGTTGCTGGTTCGAATCCCCGAGCCGACAAAGCTCTCTCAATGTGCCCTTGAGCAAGGCAATTAACCCTAATTGCTCCTGTAAGTCGCTCTGGATAAGAGCGTCTGATAAATGACAAAGCATTACATGTAAGTGTTATTGCAAGACGTTCCAAAAGTGTGTGGGACGGAGTTGACTTAGAACCTGTTGGGGTGTGAGATAAATCTATTTTAACACTTTTGTCCGATTGGAATAAATAGTTTGTGTATACTATGTTCTAGCCGCAGTTATAAAAGGTGACCAACCATGCCTGACTATCTGTCCAAATGACTGGCCCAATGTCCTCTCACCTTGTCTCCTGGCTTCCCTTCCCTCCTCCACTCCACTAGACTCTCTACAGTAGCTCTGTGAGCCTTTTTACACACAACTGGGTTAAACCTAGCAGATAGTGTATTGTTGGTGTTGAAGGGACCAGTGTTTCTGAGTGTGAATGCTTTGTCAGTCATGGTTAGTTTCAGGTGAGGTGCTGCCTGGTTGTGTTTTTTGTTGAGGTGTGTGTTTGTGTGAGAAATCTAGGTGCTATCTGTCTATTGTGTGAAACACCTCTCTCTGCAGAGCGTTCGTCCCCGTGGCGAAGTGACTTGGTGTCGTTCAGAGACACACAGCAGGGAGAGCTGGGTAATCTGCCTCAACAGCCTGTCTACTGGTCTAATACTCGCACATCTGAGTGAGTGTGTATTTGTGGAAGGGCCAACCCTAACTGGCAAGCGCTGTGCCATTAAGACCAGGAATAATACACCAAAAACACACACAACAACCAATGGGGAATGGGACCAGAATGACAATTGCAAAAATGCACACACACACACACACACACACTTACATTTGTGAGAGGAGGAGGGGGTGGATGGATGGGTGGGTGGGTGGGTGGGTGGGTGGGTGGGTATCGTTGTGTTCGTGCAGTAAGTGACTCACACACACATACAGTGCTGGCCGTGGGGGGTGAGAGTGGTGCTACCATTAGAGTGGTCATTAGAGCAGCAGTCTAGAGCAGCCCAAGGCCAAAGAGCCTCTGGCCTCAATAGACCTTTTACAAACACTGGCCTCTCTCTGTCTCCCTCTGTCCTCTCTTTCTTTGACTCTCTATCCCCCTCTTTCTCTATGTCTCTAGTCTCCACCACACAGCTAGGCTGCAGGGACAGCGAGATTCACTTAACCATCACACAATGTACTGGGAGGTGGAGGTCTGCCCAACCAACAATAGCCCCCACCACATCAACTCCTCCTCTCACAGCACACAAGTCTTTGGTGTGCGTGTGTGGGCGTATGTGTGTATGTGCGTGAGAGTGTTTGTGTGTTTTACCCTTGGCATGGATGGATGCCTCCTGGGTGTTCTGCTCTCTCACTATAACAACGAACACCGATTAACCCTTAGCCTTCACTCACACACACACAGTTTTCATCAGTTCACCTCTGGCCCTACTAGTTGTTAACAGGCTCCCACTCAGTCTTAAAGACCAGTAACGAACCCCACTCCTCTGTAGCGAAGGTTCAGCTTGTGCTTCCATACTGTGTTGTCTATTTTGTCAAAGAACGAAGGTGTGTATTCAAGTGTTGTGCTGGGAAATTAGAGAAACACCCTCCCTTCTGCTTTTTTTTCTTCCCTTCTGACCTTTTGGCTGTGTGCCTCCTGGCTCTGTATCTACACTGTCACAGAATATTATCTCCATTACTGACTGTAGAGTAGAGCCATAAGAAGGTTCAGCTGGACACACACGGAAGATGACGTTTTAGACTGACATACCGTCTTACACAATAGACTATTCTCTGTCTTCAGTGGATGACATATGGAGCAATGTAATGTATACACCCAGACGGTATCCCTAGCCGCGTCCTCAGAGCATGCGCAGACCAGCTGGCTGGAGTGTTTACGGACATATCCAATCTCTCCTTATCCCAGTCTGCTGTCCCCACTTGCTTCAAGATGTCTTCCATTGTTCCTGTTCCCAAGAAAGCAAAGGTAACTGAGCAAAATGACTATCGCCCCGTAGCACTCACTTCTGTCATCATGAAGTGCTTTGAGAGGCTAGTTAAGGATCATATCACCTCTACCTTACCTGACACTCTAGACCACTATGATTTGCTTACCGCCCTAATAGATCCACAGAGATGCAATCGCTATCGCACTGCACACTGCCCTATCCTATCTGGACAAGAGAAATAACTACGTCAGAATCCTGTGCATTGACTATAGCTCAGCCTTCAACACCATAGTACCCTCCAAGCTCATCATTAGGCTCGGGGCCCTGGGTCTGAACCCCGCCGTGTGCAACTGGGTCCTGGACATCCTGACGGGCCGCCCCCGGTGGTGAAGGTAGGAAACAACACCTCCTCTTCACTGATCCTCAACACAGGGGCCCCACAAAGATGCGTACTCAGCCCTCTCCTGTACTCCCTGTTCACCCTTGACTGCATGGCCACACACGCCTCCAACTCAATCATTAAGTTTGCAGACGGCACAACAGTAGTAGGCCTGATTCCCAACAATGACAAGACAGCCTACAGGGAGGAGATGAGGGCCCTGGCGTCAACTAAACGGAGAAGCTGATCGTGGATATCAGGAAACCGAGGGAGCACGCCCCTATCCACATCGTCGGGACCGCAGTGTAGAAGATGACAATCTGAAATGGTCCACCCACACAGACAGAAGGCGCAATATTTTTATTTTATTTATTCAACCTTTATTTAAATAGGCAAGTCAGTTAAGAACAAATTCTTATTCACAATGAAGGCCTACCCTGGCCAAACCCTAACCGGACGACGCTGGGCCAATTGTGCACCACCCTATGGGACTCCCAATCATGGCAGGTTGTGATACAGCTTGGAATTGAACCAGGGTCTGTAGTGACGCCTCTTGCACTGAGATGCAGTGCCTTCGACCGCTGTGCCACTCGGGAGACCAAATAGCACCTGTTCAACCTCAGGAGGCTGAAGAAATTCTGCTTGGCTCCTAAGACCCTTACAAACTTTTACAGCAGGGTAGCCTAGAGGCTAGAGCGTTGGACTAGTAACCGAAAGGTTGCAAGTTCATATCCCCGAGCTGACACGGTACAAATCTGTCGTTCTGCCCCTGAACAGGCAGTTAACCTACTGTTCCTAGGCCGTCATTGAAAATAAGAATTTGTTCTTAACTGACTTGCCTAGTTAAATAAAGGTAAAATAAAATAAATTGAGCACATCCCTGCCCAACACATCACCAGGGGCACCCTGCCGGCCCTCCATGACACCTACAGTGCCCGATGTCACAGGAAGGGAAAAAAGATCATCAAGGACATCAACGACCCGAGCCACTGCCTGTTCACCCCATTATCACCCAGAAGGCGAGGTCAGTACAGGTGCATCAAACCTTGGACCGAGAGACTGAAAAACAGGCCATCAGACTGTTAAATAACCATCACTAGCCGACTTCCACCCGGTAACTCAACCCTGCACCTTAGAGGCTGTTGCCCTATATACATAGACATGGAATCACTAGTCACTTTAATAATGTTTACATACTGCTTTACTCATCTCATATGTATATACTGTACAATATTGCTCGTCCTAATATTTATATTTATTACATTATTTCACTTTTAGATTAGTGTATATTGTTGTGAATTGTTAGATACTACTGCACTGTTGGAGCTAGGAACACAAGTATTTCGCTACTCCTGCAATAACATCTGCTAAATATGTGTATGTGACCATTAAGATTACATTTACTATCTTGTGATTTTCAACTACTGAGAAGCAGAGCGAGGAGAAGAGAGGGGGATGGAGAGAGAGTGTAGCTGGTGTGACTTGACATTAGCGTGGGAAAGGGCAAGGGCGCATAGCCATCAGAACTACAAGTGTACTGGACCATGTACACACACACACACACACACACAACCATACATACGTATAGTACACACACACACACATACATATGTACAGTACAGTACAGTACACACACACCAAAGCCTTTGAGCTCCAACGCCCTGGACAGGAGCCCAGGACTCTTCCAGCTTCAGGTTTCTGTGTGTGTGTGTGTGTGTGTGTGTGTGTGTGTGTGTGTGTGTGTGTGTGTGTGTGTGTGTGTGTGTGTGTGTGTGTGTGTGTGTGTGTGTGTGTGTGTGTGTGTGTGTGTGTGTGTGTCAGCAGCAGCAGCTCAGGAGTCCAGGTCTGTGCTCTCGTCACCTCACATCACTGTCATTAGTCTACTAATGAGGAGAGGATTTACTGCTGCATTAGGTAACTGTCCCTTCACACAGACACACACTAACATGTACTGTACACACACTAACATGTACTGTACACACACTAACATGTACTGTACACACACTAACATGTACTGTACACACACAGTCCAAAGAAAGATATGACACTGGCTGCTTCCTCTCAACCTCATTCAGAGAGATGATTCATTCTAGAGTTCTTCTCAACTCCTTTTCTTTGTCCTCTTCCTCATCTCTCTTCTGTCACTGTCTATGAAGGACAGCTCACTGAAGCAAAGCTTCGCTCACCCGCTCATTGAGATGTGTGGCTGATGCTGGCTAATGTGGCTAACGCTAATCAGTGAGTCACAACAGTCTGCTGTAGCTAGTCAGTGTACTGAATCACTGACTGTGTAATTAGCATCATCATCAGCGCTAATACACTTATCAGCTGTGACATCCATCACCATCCCTGCCCACATACATTCTCTCGCACTACTTTATACCCTTTATAGTAGACTACTTTATTCCCTTTATAGTGCACTACTTTATAGTCTTTAAAGTGCACTACTTGAATAGGATGTAATTTGGGATGCAGGACTGATATTAAGCCCTGGGTTTATGAGGGGATCATCAGGATCACAGCAGCTCTCTGGCATGTTGACCAACACAGCCCACCACCACTGTCTCCCATCACAGCAGCTCTCTGACATGTTGACCAACACAGCCCACCACCACTGACTCCCATCACAGCAGCTCTCTGACATGTTGACCAACACAGCCCACCACCACTGACTCCCATCACAGCAGCTCTCTGACATGTTGACCAACACAGCCCACCACCACTGACTCCCATCACAGCAGCTCTCTGACATGTTGACCAACACAGCCCACCACCACTGACTCCCATCACAGCAGCTCTCTGACATGTTGACCAACACAGCCCACCACCACTGACTCCCATCACAGCAGCTCTCTGACATGTTGACCAACACAGCCCACCACCACTGACTCCCATCACAGCAGCTCTCTGGCATGTTGACCAACACAGCCCACCACCACTGACTCCCATCACAGCAGCTCTCTGGCATGTTGACCAACACAGCCCACCACCACTGACACCCATCACAGCAGGTCTCTGACATGTTGACCAACACAGCCCACCACCACTGACTCCCATCACAGCAGCTCTCTGGCATGTTGACCAACACAGCCCACCACCACTGACTCCCATCACAGCAGCTCTCTGACATGTTGACCAACACAGCCCACCACCACTGACTCCCATCACAGCAACTCTCTGGCATGTTGACCAACACAGCCCACCACCACTGACACCCATCACAGCAGGTCTCTGACATGTTGACCAACACAGCCCACCACCACTGACTCCCATCACAGCAGCTCTCTGGCATGTTGACCAACACAGCCCACCACCACTGACTCCCATCACAGCAGCTCTCTGACATGTTGACCAACACAGCCCACCACCACTGACTCCCATCACAGCAGCTCTCTGGCATGTTGACCAACACAGCCCACCGCCACTGACTCCCATCACAGCAGCTCTCTGGCATGTTGACCAACACAGCCCACCACCACTGACTCCCATCACAGCAGCTCTCTGGCATGTTGACCAACACAGCCCACCGCCACTGACTCCCATCACAGCAGCTCTCTGGCATGTTGACCAACACAGCCCACCACCACTGACTCCCATCAAAACAGCAGCTCTCTGACATGTTAATAAACACAGCCCACCACCACTGACTCCCACACTAGATGACTGCACATGTCACCAGGTTAAAAGGACACAAAAATGAAAATGTATGTACAGTTGAAGTCGGACGTTTACATACACCTTATCCAAATACAATTAAAATGAGTTTTTCACAATTCCTCACATTTAACCCTGGTAAACATTCCCTTTTTTAGGTCAGGATCACCACTTGATTTTAAGAATGTGAAATGTTAGAAATCAAATCAAATCAAATCAAATTGTATATGTCACATACACATGGTTAGCAGATGTTAATGCGAGTGTAGCAAAATGCTTGTGCTTCTAGTTCCGACAATGCAGTAATAACCAACAAGTAATTTAACTAACAATTTCAAAACTACTGTCTTATACACAGTGTAAGGGGATAAAGAATATGTACATAAGGATATATGAATGAGTGATGGTACAGAGCAGCATAGGCAAGATACAGTAGATGGTGTCGAGTACAGTATATACATATGAGATGGGTATGTAAACAAAGTGGCATAGTTAAAGTGGCTAGTGATACATGTATTAAATAAGGATGCAGTCGATGATATAGAGTACAGTATATACGTATGCATATGAGATGAATAATGTAGGGTAAGTAACATTATATAAGGTAGCATTGTTTAAAGTGGCTAGTGATATATTTACATCTTTTCCCATCAATTCCCATTATTAAAGTGGCTGGAGTTGTGTCAGTGTGTTGGCAGCAGCCACGCAATGTTAGTGGTGGCTGTTTAACAGTCTGATGGCCTTGAGATAGAAGCTGTTTTTCAGTCTCTCGGTCCCAGCTTTGATGCACCTGTACTGACCTCGCCTTCTGGATGATAGCGGGGTGAACAGGCAGTGGCTCGGGTGGTTGTTGTCCTTGATGATCTTTATGGCCTTCCTGTAACATCGGGTGGTGTAGGTGTCCTGGAGGGCAGGTAGTTTGCCCCCGGTGATGCGTTGTGCAGACCTCACTACCCTCTGGAGAGCCTTACGGTTGAGGGTGGAGCAGTTGCCGTACCAGGTGGTGATACAGCCCGCCAGGATGCTCTCGATTGTGCATCTGTAGAAGTTTGTGAGTGCTTTTGGTGACAAGCCAAATTTCTTCAGCCTCCTGAGGTTGAAGAGGCGCTGCTGCACCTTCTTCACGATGCTGTCTGTGTGAGTGGACCAATTCAGTTTGTCTGTGATGTGTATGCCGAGGAACTTAAAACTTGCTACCCTCTCCACTACTGTTCCATCGATGTGGATAGGGAGGTGTTCCCTCTGCTGTTTCCTGAAGTCCACAATCATCTCCTTAGTTTTGTTGACGTTGAGTGTGAGGTTATTTTCCTGACACCACACTCCGAGGGCCCTCACCTCCTCCCTGTAGGCCGTCTCGTCGTTGTTGGTAATCAAGCCTACCACTGTTGTGTCGTCCGCAAACTTGATGATTGAGTTGGAGGCGTGCGTGGCCACGCAGTCGTGGGTGAACAGGGAGTACAGGAGAGGGCTCAGAACGCACCCTTATGGGGTCCCAGTGTTGAGGATCAGCGGGGAGGAGATGTTGTTGCCTACCCTCACCACCTGGGGGCGGCCCGTCAGGAAGTCCAGTACCCAGTTGCACAGGGCGGGGTCGAGACCCAGGGTCTCGAGCTTGATGACGAGCTTGGACGGTACTATGGTGTTGAATGCCGAGCTGTAGTCGATGAACAGCATTCTCACATAGGTATTCCTCTTGTCCAGATGGGTTAGGGTGGTGTGCAGTGTGGTTGAGATTGCATCGTCTGTGGACCTATTTGGCGGTAAGCAAATTGGAGTGGGTCTAGGGTGTCAGGTAGGGTGGAGGTGATATGGTCCTTGACTAGTCTCTAAAAGCACTTCATGATCAAATCAAATCAAATTTATTTATATAGCCCTTCGTACATCAGCTGATATCTCAAAGTGCTGTACAGAAACCCAGCCTAAAACCCCAAACAGCAAACAATGCAGGTGTAAAAGCACGGTGGCTAGGAAAAACTCCCTAGAAAGGCCAAAACCTAGGAAGAAACCTAGAGAGGAACCGGGCTATGTGGGGTGGCCAGTCCTCTTCTGGCTGTGCCGGGTAGAGATTATAACAGAACATGACCAAGATGTTCAAATGTTCATAAATGACCAGCATGGTCAAATAATAATAAGGCAGAACAGTTGAAACTGGAGCAGCAGCACAGTCAGGTGGACTGGGGACAGCAAGGAGCCATCATGTCAGGTAGTCCTGGGGCACGGTCCTAGGGCTCAGGTCCTCCGAGAGAGAGAAAGAAAGAGAGAATTAGAGAGAGCATATGTGGGGTGGCCAGTCCTCTTCTGGCTGTGCCGGGTGGAGATTATAACAGAACGTGGCCAAGATGTTCAAATGTTCATAAATGACCAGCATGGTTGAATAATAGTAAGGCAGAACAGTTGAAACTGGAGCAGGAGCATGGCCAGGTGGACTGGGGACAGCAAGGAGTCCTCATGTCAGGTAGTCCTGGGACATGGTCCTAGGGCCCAGGCCAGTTGAAACTGGAGCAGCAGCATGGCCAGGTGGACTGGGGACAGCAAGGAGTCAGCATGTCAGGTAGTCCTGGGGCATGGTCCTAGGGCTCAGGTCCTCCGAGAGAGAGAAAGAAAGAGAGAAGGAGAGAATTAGAGAACGCACACTTAGATTTACACAGGACACCGAATAGGGCAGGAGAAGTACTCCAGATAAACAAACTGACCCTAGCCCCCCGACACATAAACTACTGCAGCATAAATACTGGAGGCTGAGACAGGAGGGGTCAGGAGACACTGTGGCCCCATCCGAGGACACCCCATGATGACGGAAGTGAGTGCTTTTATTAATAGTAGAGTGATTTATTTCAGCTTTTATTTCTTTCATCACATTCCCAGTGGGTCAGGAGTTTACATACACTCAATTAGTATTTGGTAGCCTTGCCTTGAAATTGTTTAACTTGGGTCAAACGTTTTGGGTAGCCTTCCACAAGCTTCCCACAATAAGCTGGGTGAATTTTGGCCCATTCCTCCTGATAGAGCTGGTGTAACTGAGTCAGGTTTGTTGGCCTCCTTGCTCGCATTCGCTTTTTCAGTTCTGCCCATAGATTTTCTATGGGATTGAGGTCAGGGCTTTGTGATGGCCACTCCAATACCTTGACTTTGTTGTCCTTAAGCCATTTTGCCACAACTTTGGAAGTATGCTCGGGGTCATTGTCCATTTGGAGGACCCATACGCGACCATGCTTTAACTTCCCGACGGATGTCTTGAAATGTTGCTTCAATGTATCCACATCATTTTCCATCTCATGATTCCATCTATTTTGTGAAGTACACCCGTCTCTCCTGCAGCAAAGCACCCCCACAACATGATGCTGTCACCCCTGTGGTTCACGGTTGGGATGGTGTTCTTCGGCTTGCAAGCCTCCCCCTTTTTCCTCCAAACATAACGATGGTCATTACGGCCAAACAGTTCTATTTTTGTTTCGTCAGACCAGAGGACATTTCTCCAAAAACGTACGGTCTTTGTCCCCATGTGCAGTTGCAAACCGTAGTCAGGCTTTTTTATGGTGGATTTGGAGCAGTGGCTTCATCCTTGCTGAGCAGCCTGTTAGGTTATGTCGATATAGGACTCATTTTACTGTGGATATAGATACTTTTGTAGCTGTTACCTTCAGCATCTTCACAAGGTCCTTTGCTGTTGTTCTGGTATTGATTTGCACTTTTTGCACCAAAGTACGTTAATCTCTTGGAGACAGAACGCGTCTCCTTCCTTAGCAGTATGATGGCTGCGTGGTCCCATGGTGTTTATACTTGCGTACCATTGTTTGTACACATCAACGCGGTACCTTCAGGCGTTTGGAAATTGCTCCCAAGGAAGAACCAGACTTGTGGAGGTCTAAAAAAGAATTCTGAGATCTGGGCTGATTTCTTTTGATTTTCCCATGATGTCAAGCAAAGAGGCACTGAGTTTGAAGGTAGACCTTGAAATACATCCACAGGTACACCTCCAATTGACTCAAATGATGTCAATTAGCCTATCAGAAGCTTCTGAAGCATGACATCATTTTCTGGAATTTTCCAAGCTGTTTAAAGGCACAGTCAATTTAGCGTATTCTGACCCACTGGAATTATGATACAGTGAATTATAGGTGAAATGATCTGTCTGTAAACAATTGTTGGAAAAATGACTTGTCATGCACAAAGTAGATGTCCTAACCAAAATTTTTGGAGTGGAGTTTTTTAAATTTATGACTCATAAGTGTATGTTAACTTCCGACTTCAACTGTATATGGGTGTGCGTTCGTGCCTCTGTGTTTGTGTGTGTGTTACAGTTAAGCCAGATCGTCTCTTTACAAGGAGAGGCCATTACATAATTGTGGAGGACCAATTAGATCACATTCTGTGAGAGCTCCTGCTAAAGTCATATTAATTAATTATTGGTCCCTGGAGGTTGCTGTGGTGAGGTTATCACACTGGCGTGTCCGGCTGTAGTCACGGTAACCCAGTCTGCCCATCTGTCGTGTCTGTCTGTCACCGAGGGAGAAAGCGGGAGACAGGCTGAAAGGGAATTCCCCTCTTGCATGAAGCTGCCATATTACTATAGCGGAGCTTTGATGTAGCTAGGAGTGAGCTACAGTACTGCTGGCTATCATCTCAATTACTGTGTGCGTATGCTCTGTGGTGATTCATTCCACAACTATCCAGTGATCATAAGTAGATGATACTTCCTGTGGAGGATACTTCCTGTGGAGGATACTTCCTGTAGATGATACTTCCTATAGAGGATACCTCCTGTAAATCAAATCAGATGTATTTGTCACATACACATGGTTAGCAGATGTTAATGCGTGTGTAGCGAGATGCTTGCTTCTAGTTCTGACCATGCAGTAATATCTAACAACTAATATAACCTAACAATTTCACAACTACCTTATACACACAAGTCTTAAAGAACGAATACGAATATGTACATAAAAATATATGAATGAGTGATGCCCGAACGGCATAGGCAAGATGCAGTAGATGGTATAGAGTACAGTATATACATATGAGATGAGTAATGTAGGGTATATAAAATGGCATTGTTTAAAGTGGCTAGTGATACATTTAATTACATCAAGATGGGAAGGTGCAGTAGATGGTATAGTGTACAGTATAAACATATGAGATGAGTAATGTAGGGTATGTAAGTATTATAAAAAGTGGCTAGTGATAAATTGATTACATAAATGTTTCCATTATTAAAGTGGCTAGAGTTGAGTCAGTATGTTGGCAGCAGCAACTCAATGTTAATAATGGCTGTTAAACAGTCTGATGGCCTTGAGATAGAATCTGTTTTTCAGTCTCTCGGTCCCTGCTTTGATGCACCTGTACGGACCTCGCCTTCTGGATGATAGCGGGGTGAACAGGCAGTGACTCTGGTGGTTGTTGTCCTTGATGATCTTTATGGCCTTCCTGTGACATCAGGTGTTGTAGGTGTCCTGGAGGGCAGGTAGTTTGCCCCCGGTGATGCGTTGTGCAGACCTCACTACACTTTGGAGAGCCTTACGGTTATGGGCGGAGCAGTTGCCGTACCAGGCGGTGATACAGTCCGACAGGATGCTCTCGATTGAGTATCTGTAAAGGTTTGTGAGTGTATTTGGTGACAAGCTGAATTTCTTCAGCCTCCTGAGGTTGTAGGAGCGCTGCTGCGCCTTCTTCACGATGCTGTCTGTGTGGGTTGACCAATTCAGTTTGTCCGTGACGTGTACGCAGAGGAACTTAAAACTTTCCACCCTCTCCACTACTGCCCCGTCAATGTAGATAGGGGGCTGCTCCCTCTGCTGTTTCCTGAAGTCCACGGTCATCTCCTTTGTTTTGTTGACATTGAGTGTGAGGTAATTTTCCTGACACCACACTCCGAGGGCCCTCACCTCCTCCCTGTAGGCCGTCTCGTCGTTGTTGGTAATCAAGCCTACCACTGTAGTGTCGTCTGCAAACTTGTTGATTGAGTTGGAGGCGTGCATGGCCATGCAGTCGTGGGTGATTATTAGGGAGTACAGGAGAGGGCTGAGAACGCACCCTTGTGGGGACCCAGTGTTGAGGATCAGCGGGATGGAGATGTTGTTACCTACCCTCACCACCTGGGGTGGCCCGTCAGGAAGTCTAGGATCCAGTTGCACAGGGCGGGGTCGAGACCCAGGGTCTCGAGCTTAATGATGAGTTTGGAGGGTACTATGGTGTTAAATTCTGAGCTGTAATCAATGTACAGCATTCTTACATAGGTATTCCTCTTGTTCAGATGGGTTAGGGCAGTGTGCAGTGTGATGGCGATTGCGTCGTCTGTGGACCTATTTGGGCGGTAAGCAAATTGGAGTGGGTCTAGGGTGTCAGGTAGGGTGGAGGTAATATGGTCCTTGACTAGTCTCTCAAAACACTTCATGATGACGGAAGTGAGTGCTACGGGGTGGTAGTCATTTAGCTCAGTTACCTTCGCTTTCTTGTGAACAGGAACAATGGTGGCCCTCTTGAAGCATGTGGGAACAGACATTTACATTTAAGTCATTTAGCAGACGCTCTTATCCAGAGCGACTTACAAATTGGTGCATTCACCTTATGACATCCAGGATTGGTATAAGGATTGATTGAATATGTCTGTAAACACACGAGCCAGCTGGTCTGCGCGGCCGGGGATGCCATCTGGTCCTGCAGCCTTGCGAGGGTTAACACGTTTAAATGTTTTACTCACATTGGCTACAGTGAAGGAGAGCCCGTAGGTTTTGGTAACGGGCCATGTCAGTGGCACTGTCTTGCCCTCAAAGCGAGGAAAAAAGTTGTTTAGTCTGTCTGGGAGCAAGGCATCGTGATCCGCGACGGCGCTGGTTTTTCTTTTGTAGTCCGTGATTGACTGTAGACCCTGCGACACATACCTCTCGTGTCTGAGCCCTTGAATTGCGACTCCACTTTATCTCTATACTGACGCTTAGCTTGTTTGATTGCCTTGCGGAGGAAATTGCTACACTGTTTGTATTCGGTCATGTTTCCGGTCACCTTGCCCCGATTAGAGGATACTTCCTGTGCAGGATACTTCCTGTGGAGGATACGTCCTGTAGAGGATACCTCCTGTAGAGGATATATGTCTCTACTGGTGCCACTTAATCCTGCTACCACAGATTAGAGAGTAGCTCCCTAGTACTGTCTTCTAAACATCTTACCGGCCCACACACTCTGTCTCATAATCAGCTGATTATGCAGTATGGTACACCTAGGGCCCCGTCTCATGTCCACCAGGCTTGTGTGTGTGTTTTGTGTGAATGTGTACTTGTTTGTGCCCATGTGCTTATATATGTTTCTCCCAGCCATATCAACCATGATCGATCAAAACAGATAAGACTGTGGTCACCACGCTCTACATTGTTTTCAGATGGAAATTCTAAATGGCTGCACCATCAGAATCAAATGAGTCCTTGGGTCTTTTATGTGTCACGAAAAGGTTCAAATTAGAAACTGGTCTTTGAAGCCTGAGTGTGTGGGATATTCTTTAACCCCATGTAGTCTGGGACTGGGTCGTTCCTGCTTAACAAAGGTGTGCTCGCATCACAGGTCAACTGGTGCACATGTTCTGGAGAAGGACAAAATGATCCAGGCTCCTACTTCAGTGAGTTAGGAGCTAGGGGTCATAATGGAACCAGAACCACATAGTATCAGGGAGGTAGGAACTATGGGAAGGGGCTATAGGCTGGAATGGAACCAGACACATGCATCAGTGAGTTAGTTAGCCAGCCAGCCAGTTAGCCACCTAGTCAGTCAACCAGTCAGTCAGTGAGTACAGTTCTTCCAGTAGTGAGAGTTGGCATATGGAGCCTATCTTTGCAGGGCTGTTGTGACGCCACTCTCTGACCTCCAGATTGAAGGGATCTGTGCACCGCCACAGGCACACTGCTGAGCCGCTGCTGCTTGCAGTGTGGGCCGTGTCACTTAGCATTGTGTTCAGATCACTGTGTTCACCTCACTATTCAATAGAGAGGAGTGGAGAGGTGATGCTGAGTGGAGGGAAAAGAGGAGAGGAAAGGGGAGGGGAGAGGTGATGCAGAATGGAGGGAAAAGAGGAGAGGGGAGGGGAGAGGAGAGGTGATGCAGAGTGGAGGGAAAAGAGGAGAGGAAAGGGGGAGAGGAGAGGTGATGCAGAGTGGAGGGAAAAGAGGAGAGGAGAGGTGATGCAGAATGGAGGGAAAAGAGGAGAGGGGAGGGGAGAGGAGAGGTGATGCAGAGTGGAGGGAAAAGAGGAGAGGAAAGGGGGAGAGGAGAGGTGATGCAGAGTGGAGGGAAAAGAGGAGAGGAAAGGGGGAGAGGAGAGGTGATGCTGAGTGGAGGGAAAAGAGGAAAGGGGAGGGGAGAGGTGATGCAGAGTGGAGGGAAAGGAGGAAAGGGGAGGGGAGAGGTGATGCTGAGTGGAGGGAAAAGAGGAGAGAAAAGGGGGAGAGGAGAGGTGATGCAGAGTGGAGGGAAAAGAGGAGAGGAAAGGGGGAGAGGAGAGGTGATGCAGAGTGGAGGGAAAAGTGGAGAGGTTAGGGGAGAGGTGATGCAGAGTGGAGGGAAAAGAGGAGAGGAAAGGGGGAGAGGAGAGGTGATGCAGAGTGGAGGGAAAAGAGGAGAGGAAAGGGGGAGAGGAGATGTGATGCAGAGTGGAGGGAAAAGAGGAGAGGAAAGGGGAGAGGAGATGTGATGCAGAGTGGAGGGAAAAGAGGAGAGGAAAGGGGGAGAGGAGAGGTGATGCAGAGTGGAGGGAAAAGAGGAGAGGAAAGGGGGAGAGGAGGGGTGATGCAGAGTGGAGGGAAAAGAGGAGAGGAAAGGGGAGGGGAGAGGTGATGCAGAGTGGAGGGAAAGGGGGAGAGGAGAGGAGAGGTGATGGAGAGTGGAGGGAAACAGGGAGAGGAGATATATTCGTCCCTGTGTTTTAAGGACAGGGTATTGGGGCCGGCGGGGGATTTTGTTTGTGCCAATAGGATGCATGTGTATGTTTTTTAGGTGAAATATGTTTTTAGGTGAAATATGTGGCCAAATATGGATTTCAGGCTAATATCATCTCGGCTGGTGACTTGGTTAAAAGTGTGAGTTGATAGGTGCTGTGGTGTGGTACTGAGCTTGGAAACTGTGCTGTTTGGGAAGCTGTGCTGTGCTGGGAAGCTGTGCCTGGTGGTGCTCTGTTCTGAGCCTGTCCTGTCTTACTGTTTGACTGATAACAAACATATGTCTGTGTTTAGTAAGCCTAATGAGATCAGAACCAACCAGAGGATCAAGCCTTTTAATGGCAAAACCACATTCTGATTCCTATTGAAGAGCCAGGATTTGGGTTTAGGGAGGGAGGGAGGGAGAGGGAGAAGATTTGAGGGATGGAGAGAATGAGGGAGGATGGGAGGGAGAGAATGAGGGTGGATCCCAGTTCTTGCTCTACCCTACTGAGCTGTTTGTCCTGCATGAAGTCATTCCCACCAGTCTCTTTCTCGCTCTCTCTTTTTTCTCCTCCTTCCCTCCTGTGTGTGCTGCCGTCCTCACCTCTCCTGACATCTCTGCCTCATCACCAGCTATGTGAAGTGACAGTCCACATCCTGGGGTGGCTAGCAGGGGCTGGTATAGCACTGCAAAACAGCAGCACGACAGACAGACAGACAGACAGACAGACAGACAGACAGACAGACAGACAGACAGACAGACAGACAGACAGACAGACAGACCTTGACAGACAGACAGACCTTGACAGACCTTGACAGACCTTGACAGACAGACAGACAGACAGACAGACAGACAGACAGACAGACAGACAGACAGACAGACAGACAGACAGACAGACAGACAGACAGACAGACAGACAGACAGACAGACAGACCTTGACAGACCTTGACAGACAGACCTTGACAGACAGACCTAGACAAACAGACAGACAGACAGACAGACAGACAGACAGACAGACAGACAGACAGACAGACTTGACAGACAGACCTTGACAGACAGACAGACCTTGACAGACAGACAGACCTTGACAGACAGACAGACCTTGACAGACAGACAGACAGACAGACAGACAGACAGACAGACAGACAGACAGACAGACAGACAGACAGACAGACAGACAGACCTTGACAGACAGACAGACCTTGACAGACAGACCTAGACAGACAGACAGACAGACAGACAGACAGACAGACAGACAGACAGACAGACAGACAGACAGACAGACAGACAGACCTTGACAGACAGACAGACCTTGACAGACAGACCTTGACAGACAGACCTTGACAGACAGACAGACCTTGACAGACAGACCTTGACAGACAGACCTAGACAGACAGACAGACAGACAGACAGACAGACAGACAGACCTTGACAGACAGACAGACCTTGACAGACAGACAGACCTTGACAGACAGACAGACCTTGACAGACAGACCTTGACAGACAGACAGACCTTGACAGACAGACCTTGACAGACAGACCTTGACAGACAGACAGACAGACAGACAGACAGACAGACAGACAGACAGACAGACAGACAGACAGACAGACCTTGACAGACCTTGACAGACAGACAGACAGACAGACAGACAGACAGACAGACAGACAGACAGACAGACAGACCTTGACAGACAGACAGACCTTGACAGACAGACAGACCTTGACAGACAGACAGACCTTGACAGACAGACCTTGACAGACAGACCTTGACAGACAGACAGACCTTGACAGACAGACCTTGACAGACAGACAGACAGACAGACAGACAGACAGACAGACAGACAGACAGACAGACAGACAGACAGACAGACAGACAGACAGACAGACAGACAGACAGACAGACAGACAGACAGACAGACAGACAGACAGACAGACAGACAGACAGACAGACAGACAGACAGACCTTGACAGACAGACAGACAGACAGACCTTGACAGACCTTGACAGACCTTGACAGACAGACCTTGACAGACAGACCTAGACAAACAGACAGACAGACAGACAGACAGACAGACAGACAGACAGACAGACAGACAGACAGACAGACCTTGACAGACAGACCTTGACAGACAGACAGACCTTGACAGACAGACAGACCTTGACAGACAGACAGACCTTGACAGACAGACAGACAGACAGACAGACAGACAGACAGACAGACAGACAGACAGACAGACAGACAGACAGACCTTGACAGACAGACAGACAGACAGACAGACAGACAGACAGACAGACAGACAGACAGACAGACAGACAGACAGACAGACAGACCTTGACAGACAGACCTAGACAGACAGACAGACAGACAGACCTTGACAGACAGACAGACAGACCTAGACAGACCTAGACAGACAGACAGACAGACAGACAGACAGACAGACAGACAGACCTTGACAGACCTTGACAGACCTTGACAGACCTTGACAGACAGACAGACAGACAGACAGACAGACAGACAGACAGACAGACAGACAGACAGACAGACAGACAGACAGACAGACAGACAGACCTTGACAGACAGACAGACAGACAGACAGACAGACAGACAGACAGACAGACAGACAGACAGACAGACAGACAGACAGACTCACTCACTCACTCACTCACTCACTCACTCACTCACCTCTCTGTACACACCGTGGGCCATCCCCCCTCCCTTTTTCCCAGTCTTCATTCCTAAACGTATTTGCTCCAGTTGCTGCTGGGCGCTGCAGGGCTGGCTGTGGGGAGGGCCCTTCACACACTACTGCCCCGGACCCACTACACACACTCATGTACTCACACACAACACACAAACACACACACACACAGGGCAATAACCAGACAGAGAGGGAGACACGGCCAAGTGCACTGCTTATCTGTACAGGAGGGTTCAGTGAACTGGACAGCCAGGGAGGGCACCTCAGCCTGGTACTACCCAGCACTGCCCAGTCAAGTGAGCCAATGCCCCCCTTCCACTGACACGTATGGAGGTGGCAAAGGTGGCAGGGGAATAGTCAGCAGGGGCTAAGGGGCTACTCTGTTCCCATGACTGTCTCCTCTGGGATGAAGAGGAGTGTGAGGCGCTAGAGAAAGGGGGATTGGTATGTCTAAATTCATGCTCTACCCCTTTGACATTTTTATATATTTTTCTCCATCTCTCTCTTTCCTCCCTGTCTCTTGCTGTCTCTCTCTTTCCTCCCTGTCTCTCTCTTTCCTCCCTGTCTCTCGCTGTCTCCCTCTCTCCTCCCTGTCTCTCGCTGTCTCCCTCTCTCCTCCCTGTCTCTCGCTGTCTCCCTCTCTCCTCCCTGTCTCTCGCTGTCTCTCTCTTTCCTCCCTGTCTCTCGCTGTCTCTCTCTCTCTCCTCCCTGTCTCTCGCTATCTCTCTCTCTCTCCTCCCTGTCTCTCGCTGTCTCCCTCTTTCCTCCCTGTCTCTCGCTGTCTCTCTCTCTCCTCCCTGTCTCTCGCTGTCTCCCTCTTTCCTCCCTGTCTCTCGCTGTCTCCCTCTCTCCTCCCTGTCTCTCGCTGTCTCTCGCTTTCCTCCCTGTCTCTCGCTGTCTCTCTTTCCTCCCTGTCTCTCGCTGTCTCCCTCTCTCCTCCCTGTCTCTCGCTGTCTCTCTCTTTCCTCCCTGTCTCTCGCTGTCTCCCTCTCTCCTCCCTGTCTCTCGCTGTCTCCCTCTTTCCTCCCTGTCTCTCGCTGTCTCTCTCTTTCCTCCCTGTCTCTCGCTGTCTCTCTCTTTCCTCCCTGTCTCTCGCTGTCTCTCTCTTTCCTCCCTGTCTCTCACTGTCTCCCTCTCTCCTCCCTGTCTCTCGCTGTCTCCCTCTTTCCTCCCTGTCTCTCGCTGTCTCTCTTTCCTCCCTGTCTCTCGCTGTCTCCCTCTTTCCTCCCTGTCTCTCGCTGTCTCCCTCTCTCCTCCCTGTCTCTCGCTGTCTCTCTCTTTCCTCCCTGTCTCTCGCTGTCTCCCTCTCTCCTCCCTGTCTCTCGCTGTCTCTCTCTTTCCTCCCTGTCTCTCGCTGTCTCCCTCTCTCCTCCCTGTCTCTCGCTGTCTCCCTCTCTCCTCCCTGTCTCTCGCTGTCTCCCTCTTTCCTCCCTGTCTCTCTCTTTCCTCCCTGTCTCTCTCTCTCCTCCCTGTCTCTCGCTGTCTCCCTCTTTCCTCCCTGTCTCTCTCTTTCCTCCCTGTCTCTCTCTTTCCTCCCTGTCTCTCGCTGTCTCTCTCTTTCCTCCCTGTCTCTCGCTGTCTCTCTCTCTCCTCCCTGTCTCTCGCTGTCTCTCTCTCTCCTCCCTGTCTCTCGCTGTCTCTCTCTTTCCTCCCTGTCTCTCGCTGTCTCTCTCTTTCCTCCCTGTCTCTCGCTGTCTCTCTCTCTCCTCCCTGTCTCTCGCTGTCTCTCTCTTTCCTCCCTGTCTCTCGCTGTCTCCCTCTCTCCTCCCTGTCTCTCGCTGTCTCTCTCTTTCCTCCCTGTCTCTCGCTGTCTCCCTCTCTCCTCACTGTCTCTCGCTGTCTCCCTCTCTCCCTTCTCTCCTGTCTGTCTCTCGCTGTCTCTCTCTCTCTCTTTCCTCCCTGTCTCTCGCTGTCTCTCTCTTTCCTCCCTGTCTCTCGCTGTCTGTCTCTTTCCTCCCTGTCTCTCGCTGTCTCTCTCTTTCCTCCCTGTCTCTCGCTGTCTCTCTCTTTCCTCCCTGTCTCTCGCTGTCTCTCTCTTTCCTCCCTGTCTCTCGCTGTCTCTCTCTTTCCTCCCTGTCTCTCGCTGTCTCTCTCTTTCCTCCCTGTCTCTCGCTGTCTCTCTCTTTCCTCCGTCTCTCGCTGTCTCCCTCTTTCCTCCCTGTCTCTCTCTTTCCTCCCTGTCTCTCGCTGTCTCTCTCTTTCCTCCCTGTCTCTCTCTTTCCTCCCTGTGTCTCGCTGTCTCTCTCTTTCCTCCCTGTCTCTCGCTGTCTCCCTCTTTCCTCCGTCTCTCGCTGTCTCTCTCTTTCCTCCCTGTCTCTCGCTGTCTCCCTCTTTCCTCCCTGTCTCTCGCTGTCTCTCTCTTTCCTCCCTGTCTCTCTCTTTCCTCCCTGTCTCTCGCTGTCTCTCTCTTTCCTCCCTGTCTCTCGCTGTCTCCCTCTCTCCTCCCTGTCTCTCGCTGTCTCTCTCTTTCCTCCCTGTCTCTCGCTGTCTCCCTCTCTCCTCACTGTCTCTCGCTGTCTCCCTCTTTCCTCCCTGTCTCTCGCTGTCTCCCTCTCTCCTCCCTGTCTCTCGCTGTCTCTCTCTTTCCTCCCTGTCTCTCGCTGTCTCTCTCTTTCCTCCGTCTCTCGCTGTCTCTCTCTTTCCTCCGTCTCTCGCTGTCTCTCTCTTTCCTCTCTGTCTCTCTCTTTCCTCCCTGTCTCTCGCTGTCTCCCTCTCTCCTCCCTGTCTCTCGCTGTCTCCCTCTCTCCTCCCTGTCTCTCGCTGTCTCCCTCTTTCCTCCCTGTCTCTCTCTTTCCTCCCTGTCTCTCTCTCTCCTCCCTGTCTCTCGCTGTCTCCCTCTTTCCTCCCTGTCTCTCTCTTTCCTCCCTGTCTCTCTCTTTCCTCCCGGTCTCTCGCTGTCTCTCTCTTTCCTCCCTGTCTCTCGCTGTCTCTCTCTCTCCTCCCTGTCTCTCGCTGTCTCTCTCTCTCCTCCCTGTCTCTCGCTGTCTCTCTCTTTCCTCCCTGTCTCTCGCTGTCTCTCTCTTTCCTCCCTGTCTCTCGCTGTCTCTCTCTCTTTCCTCCCTGTCTCTCGCTGTCTCTCTCTTTCCTCCCTGTCTCTCGCTGTCTCCCTCTCTCCTCCCTGTCTCTCGCTGTCTCTCTCTTTCCTCCCTGTCTCTCGCTGTCTCCCTCTCTCCTCACTGTCTCTCGCTGTCTCCCTCTTTCCTCCCTGTCTCTCGCTGTCTCTCTCTTTCCTCCCTGTCTCTCGCTGTCTCTCTCTTTCCTCCCTGTCTCTCGCTGTCTGTCTCTTTCCTCCCTGTCTCTCGCTGTCTCTCTCTTTCCTCCCTGTCTCTCGCTGTCTCTCTCTTTCCTCCCTGTCTCTCGCTGTCTGTCTCTTTCCTCCCTGTCTCTCTCTTTCCTCCCTGTCTCTCGCTGTCTCTCTCTTTCCTCCCTGTCTCTCGCTGTCTCTCTCTTTCCTCCCTGTCTCTCGCTGTCTCTCTCTTTCCTCCCTGTCTCTCGCTGTCTCTCTCTTTCCTCCCTGTCTCTCGCTGTCTCTCTCTTTCCTCCCTGTCTCTCGCTGTCTCTCTCTTTCCTCCGTCTCTCGCTGTCTCTCTCTTTCCTCCCTGTCTCTCTCTTTCCTCCCTGTGTCTCGCTGTCTCTCTCTTT
>NC_060185.1:36192361-36197361 GCF_021184085.1 Oncorhynchus gorbuscha
CTCCTTGTTGGTGTGGGTGGTGACCACTGGCTTGGTCCCATGTTACCGGCCGGCCATGCTGAGAATTTGACGTCCCAAATGGCACACTATTCCCTATTTATGGCACTATTTTTGATAGGCTCTTGTCAAAAGTAGTGCACTATATAGGGAATAGGGTGCCATTTGGGACGTACACCCTGTCTGTCAGAGCTCTCATCCATGGAAGGGTTTGGTGTGGGCCCTGCTGTCTCGTATCCCCAGACCGGAGCTGTGCTGAAGGACAAAGAGCACACCGGAGCGCGACAGAGACCCCTACAGTGTTGGAGGAACACTCTCTGTTGATCCTAAAACAATCCCTCGTCTGGGTCAACACACGCACTCACGGCTGGCTGAAGGTTATTGAAGCTGTTTGACAGGAAGCTTTGTATCACCTCTATATTATGGTAGAAGTCTTATTGCAACAGCGTTGAACATGTGTCCAGTATGTGGAGCCGACTCAAAGCATTGTTCAGTACTAGCTGTGACTAGGTCATGAAGTACTGTAGTTTACAGCCTGCTACAGTTAGAACACTACAGACCCAATACATCTACCTCCACGTGCGTTTAGCCCCTGAAAGCTGTCAAACCATCTCTTTTCCTCTGTCCTTCCCTGCTCTCTCTAGGACACACACACACGCACACACCTTTTGCTGTTGTCCCTCTGTCCACATGGTCTGTGAGTGCAGCACCACTGATCTGTGAAGGCAAGAGGACGTTGTAGCATTCCTTCTCTCCTTTCCTCTTTCATTGTTTTCCTCTTCTGTTGTTTCTCTCTCCCTCATCCTCTCTTCTCTTCCCTCTTTTCTCACCCCAGTCTTCTTTCCTTTCTCCCTCACTCCCTCTGTCACCCATTCACACTCCCTCTCTCCTCCCTCTCTTTCTCTCACTCTCTTTCTCTCTCTCTCTCTCTCCTCCCTCTCTCTCTCCTCCCTCTCTCCTCTCTCTCTCTCCTCCCTCTCTCTCTCTCTCTCTCTCTCTCTCTCTCTCTCTCTCTCTCTCTCTCTCTCTCTCTCTCCTCCCCCCTCTCTCTCTCTCTCTCTCTCTCTCTCTCTCTCTCTCTCTCTCTCTCTCTCTCTCTCTCTCTCTCTCCTCTCTCTCTCTCTCTCTCTCTCTCTCTCTCTCTCTCTCTCTCTCTCTCTCTCTCTCTCTCTCCTCCCCCTCTCTCTCTCCTCCCTCTCGGTCTCTCTTTCCTCTCTCTTTCTCTCTCTCCTCCCTCTCTCTCTCCTCCCCCTCTCTCTCTCCCTCACTCCCCCTGTCACCCATTAACACTCCCTCTCTCTCTCCTCCCTCTTTCTCCCTCCCCTTCTCTACCCTCTCCTCCTTCTCCCCTGTCCCCAGTGGGGGTGTTGTTTGTAGAGCATTATAATTTATAACTCAACAGAGTGGATTTAATTTCAGCAGCACTGGACTCGCCAGCAGGGCGCCAGCCTGCAATCAGGAGAATCAGCAGCTAGCGGCCTCGAGCCCCCACTGAATGGAAAGTATTATCACCAGCCACAAACGGACACTGTTTCTCCTCAGACAACTCCCTTGATGCTCCCCACCAGTGCACCAGCGCCTCCCCAGCTTCTCTTTCATTCAGCTAGCTATTCCTGTCCTCCCCTGATCCTCCTCTTCTCTCTCTCTCTCTCTCTCTCTCTCTCTCTCTCTCTCTCTCTCTCTCTCTCTCTCTCTCTCTCTCTCTCTCTCTCTCTCTCTCTCTCTCTCTCTCTCTCTCTCTCTCTCTCTCTCTCTCTGTCATTGTAGTTGCTCTCTCAGTGTTTATGCTATCATGTTGTATTTTAAAGAGCTGTTATAAATGCTTATAGCATGTGTTCCAATGCTTATAACCACCTGTGTGTAATATTTATGGAGACATATAATAGGCACTGTAAGTACACCCTATATGTCCATTTTAAACTGGTGACTCATATAAAGTGTAAGCAGTCGAATCTGTGGTTCTCTTCATGTTGACCAGTAGAACTACATACGGAGGTCGTTTTGCTCTATGGCCCCCTGAGAGTTCTAAAGCAAAAAACTATAGGACATAGTCCTCCTCTCATCCGCCAACACTGTGTTCTGCCCCCTATCCTCCCTTCCTCCTCTATCCTGGGGAGTAATTCTCCACGGCCTGTCTAACAGTTGCAAAAATCTTTCGCTCATAAATCTCAATCTCTGTGACACGTGCCAGACAAAGGAACCTCCTGCACACTGCGGGAGGGATAGAAATGAGGAGAAAGAAAGAGAGAAATAGAAAGAGAAAGAAAGAAAGAGAAATGTTTCTGTCTCTGGCAGGTGGGCTTGGCGCTATGAGTCATGTTATTGAAACACCAGGGTCAAAGCTGAAGGAGTTTTACACATGCTGCTCCTGAAGTGAACATTTGACGTAATGAAATGATATGAGCACATAAATGTATCATGAATTAGTTGTTTGACTTTTTTGGTTGCGTTCATGTGTAATATTGTGTGTGTTGCTGATTCAGTATACTACCTACACACAGTATTTTGTGTAATATTGTGTGTGTTGCTGATTCAGTATACTACCTACACACAGTATTTTGTGTAATATTGTGTGTGTTGCTGATTCAGTATACTACCTACACACAGTATTTTGTGTAATATTGTGTGTGTTGCTGATTCAGTATACTACCTACACACAGTATTTTGTGTAATATTGTGTGTGTTGCTGTTTCAGTATACTACCTACACACAGTATTTTGTGTAATATTGTGTGTGTTGCTGATTCAGTATACTACCTACACACAGTATTTTGTGTAATATTGTGTGTGTTGCTGATTCAGTATACTACCTACACACAGTATTTTGTGTAATATTGTGTGTGTTGCTGATTCAGTATACTACCTACACACAGTATTTTGTGTAATATTGTGTGTGTTGCTGTTTCAGTATACTACCTACACACAGTATTTTGTGTAATATTGTGTGTGTTGCTGTTTCAGTATACTACCTACACACAGTATTTTGTGTAATATTGTGTGTGTTGCTGATTCAGTATACTACCTACACACAGTATTTTGTGTAATATTGTGTGTGTTGCTGTTTCAGTATACTACCTACACACAGTATTTTGTGTAATATTGTGTGTGTTGCTGATTCAGTATACTACCTACACACAGTATTTTGTGTAATATTGTGTGTGTTGCTGTTTCAGTATACTACCTACACACAGTATTTTGTGTAATATTGTGTGTGTTGCTGATTCAGTATACTACCTACACACAGTATTTTGTGTAATATTGTGTGTGTTGCTGATTCAGTATACTACCTACACACAGTATTTTGTGTAATATTGTGTGTGTTGCTGTTTCAGTATACTACCTACACACAGTATTTTGTGTAATATTGTGTGTGTTGCTGTTTCAGTATACTACCTACACACAGTATTTTGTGTAATATTGTGTGTGTTGCTGTTTCAGTATACTACCTACACACAGTATTTTGTGTAATATTGTGTGTGTTGCTGTTTCAGTATACTACCTACACACAGTATTTTGTGTAATATTGTGTGTGTTGCTGTTTCAGTATACTACCTACACACAGTATTTTGTGTAATATTGTGTGTGTTGCTGATTCAGTATACTACCTACACACAGTATTTTGTGTAATATTGTGTGTGTTGCTGATTCAGTATACTACCTACACACAGTATTTTGTGTAATATTGTGTGTGTTGCTGATTCAGTATACTACCTACACACAGTATTTTGTGTAATATTGTGTGTGTTGCTGATTCAGTATACTACCTACACACAGTATTTTGTGTAATATTGTGTGTGTTGCTGATTCAGTATACTACCTACACACAGTATTTTGTGTAATATTGTGTGTGTTGCTGATTCAGTATACTACCTACACACAGTATTTTGTGTAATATTGTGTGTGTTGCTGATTCAGTATACTACCTACACACAGTATTTTGTGTAATATTGTGTGTGTTGCTGATTCAGTATACTACCTACACACAGTATTTTGTGTAATATTGTGTGTGTTGCTGTTTCAGTATACTACCTACACACAGTATTTTGTGTAATATTGTGTGTGTTGCTGATTCAGTATACTACCTACACACAGTATTTTGTGTAATATTGTGTGTGTTGCTGATTCAGTATACTACCTACACACAGTATTTTGTGTAATATTGTGTGTGTTGCTGATTCAGTATACTACCTACACACAGTATTTTGTGTAATATTGTGTGTGTTGCTGATTCAGTATACTACCTACACACAGTATTTTGTGTAATATTGTGTGTGTTGCTGATTCAGTATACTACCTACACACAGTATTTTGTGTAATATTGTGTGTGTTGCTGATTCAGTATACTACCTACACACAGTATTTTGTGTAATATTGTGTGTTGCTGATTCAGTATACTACCTACACACAGTATTTTGTGTAATATTGTGTGTGTTGCTGTTTCAGTATACTACCTACACACAGTATTTTGTGTAATATTGTGTGTGTTGCTGTTTCAGTATACTACCTACACACAGTATTTTGTGTAATATTGTGTGTGTTGCTGATTCAGTATACTACCTACACACAGTATTTTGTGTAATATTGTGTGTGTTGCTGTTTCAGTATACTACCTACACACAGTATTTTGTGTAATATTGTGTGTGTTGCTGTTTCAGTATACTACCTACACACAGTATTTTGTGTAATATTGTGTGTGTTGCTGATTCAGTATACTACCTACACACAGTATTTTGTGTAATATTGTGTGTGTTGCTGTTTCAGTATACTACCTACACACAGTATTTTGTGTAATATTGTGTGTGTTGCTGATTCAGTATACTACCTACACACAGTATTTTGTGTAATATTGTGTGTGTTGCTGTTTCAGTATACTACCTACACACAGTATTTTGTGTAATATTGTGTGTGTTGCTGATTCAGTATACTACCTACACACAGTATTTTGTGTAATATTGTGTGTGTTGCTGATTCAGTATACTACCTACACACAGTATTTTGTGTAAT
>NC_060185.1:36202361-36204861 GCF_021184085.1 Oncorhynchus gorbuscha
TTCCAAAATCATTGTCATTTGCTGCTATAACAGCCTCCACTCCTCTGGGAAGGCAGTTCCACTAGATGTTGGAACATTGCTGCGGGGATTTGCTTCCATTCAGCCATGAGCATTAGTGAGGTCGGGCACTGATGTTGGGCGATTAGGCCTGAATCACAGTGGGCGTTCCAATTCATCCCAAATGTGTTCAATGGGGTTGACGTCAAGGCTCTGTGCAGGCCACACGGATTTCTTCCACACCGATCTCGACAAACCATTTCTGTATGGACCTCACTTTATGCACGGGGGCATTGTCATGCTGAAACAGGGCCTTCCCAAAAATGTTGTGACGAAGTTGGAAGCACAGAATCGTCTAGAATGTCATTGTATGCTGTAGCATTAAGATTTCCCTTCACTGGAACTAAGTGACCTAGCCCGAACCATGGAAAACAGCACCAGACCATTATTCCTCCTCCACCAAACTTTACAGTTGGCACTATGCATTAGGGCAGATTGCGTTCACCTGGCATCTGCCAAACCCAGATTCGTCCGTCGGACTGCCAGATGGTGAAGCGTGATTCATTACTCCAGAGAACGCATTTCCACTGTTCTAGAGTCCAATGGTGGCGAGCTTTACACCACTCCAGCCAACGCTTGGCATTGTGCATGGTGATCTTAGGCTTGTGTGGAAACCCATGAAGTTCCCAGACGAACAATTATTGTGCTGACGTTGCTTCCGTAGGGAGTTTGGAACCCGGTAGTGAGTGTTGCAACCGAGGACAGACGATTTTTACACGCTATGTGCTTCATTACTCAGCGGTCCAATTCTGTGAGCTTGTGTGGCCTACCACTTCACGGCCGAGCCGTTGTTGCTACATTCTACTGGCAATGTTTGTGTATGGAGATTGCATGGCTGTGTGCTCGATTCTATACACCTGTCAGCAACAGGTTTGGCTGAAATAGCCAAATCCGCTCATTTGAAGGGGTGTCCACATACTTTTGTATATATAGTTATGATAGAGAGAGAAAACATGTGCTTCTACACTTGCTGTTTGGGGTTTTAGGCTGGGTTTCAGTACAGCACTTTGATATATCAGATGATGTAAGAAGGACTATATAAATACATTTGATTTGATTTGAAAAAATTGTACAAGAGGCACAGTAAAGATACAATTAAAAGAGTTTGAGTATTTAACTCACATCACAGTTCCAGACACTATTGCTGCTGAAGAGCTCAGACACACAGAGAGCTCAGACACACACACACACACAGAGAGCGCACACACACACACACACACACACACACACACACACACACACACACACACACACACACACACACACACACACACACACACACACACACACACACACACACACACACACACACACACACACAGGAAAGCAGGCACACACAGAGAGAAAGCACACACACACAGAGAGCACACACACACACACACACACACACACACACACACACACACACAGGAAAGCAGGCACACACAGAGAGCACACACACACACACACACAGGAAAGCAGGCACACACAGAGAGCTCACACACACACACACACACACACACACACACACACACACACACACACACACACACACACACACACACACACACACACACACACACACACACACACACACACACACACACACACACACACACACACACACACACACACACACACAGGAAAGCAGGCACACACACAGAGCTCAGACACACACACACACACACAGAGCTCAGACTCACACTCACACAGAGCTCAGACTCGGACACACACAGAGCTCAGACTCACTCACACAGAGCTCAGACTCACACACACAGAGCTCAGACTCGGACACACACAGAGCTCAGACTCACTCACACAGAGCTCAGACTCACACACACACACACAAACAAAGTAGGTTATTTCACGCACCTCTGAGTTGTGATGAGGCTCTGATCCACAGAGTGACACCAACATAGCTGGTAGCTGAAGGTTGTTTTATTTAGTGTGAGCTCCTCTGAGTTGTGATGAGGCTCTGATCCACAGAGTGACACCAACATAGCTGGTAGCTGTCCCATTAAAGGCTGAAGGTTGTTTTATTTAGTGTGAGCTCCTCTGAGTTGTGATGAGGCTCTGATCCACAGAGTGACACCAACATAGCTGGTAGCTGTCCCATTAAAGGCTGAAGGTTGTTTTATTTAGTGTGAGCTCCTCTGAGTTGTGATGAGGCTCTGATCCACAGAGTGACACCAACATAGCTGGTAGCTGTCCCATTAAAGGCTGAAGGTTGTTTTATTTAGTGTGAGCTCCTCTGAGCAGATGCATTGATATGTCATCAATGTCAGTGTCTCTGCTCTCTTTCCCAGTGGTAACTGAGGCAGGTGACAGGGTGAGACCACAGTGGTTCATTTACTGTAGATTCCAGAGGTGTCACCACAGGGATCATCCAATGACAGCAGAGGAGAGACTGAAAGTAGAAATGTGTCACAAAACTATAGAACTGGGGTGAAGAAAGGGAGGAGAG